>NC_136870.1:23980275-24172775 GCF_951799975.1 Gobius niger | reverse complement strand
CATCCGCCCAAATTACTCTGTCAGCTCCTATTTATTTGGATTGCCCGCGGCGCCGAGCGAAGACGGCCATTAGGAACAATAAAGACAAAACGCGGAAAAGTTAACCGCGATAGTGCCGCTAAGTTATCATCCCTCCGCCCCCCCCCCCTGCGGAGACAGGAGGGGGGGGCGTGCGGGGATGAGGGCCGCGTTTAGATGCGTCCCGGGGCCCGCTATGGCGACTGTACGTTCAAACATATGGAGAGGCCGACATTAGCAACACAAGACTGACTCCACAGCGTATAGAGCGAAAGAATTAAGAGACGATTCAAACTTTGTTCAGGAAGTTGGCTGAGCTGGGAGCGATGCATTGTGGGTACTCATTCATAGCACCGCAGGTCTGATGCAGGATGTGTGGACGAGGCCTCAAGACCTCAGTCCTGGTCAAAGGGTCGGGTCATGAATGATCATATTTGAGCCAAATAAGGTTAACCCCATAACTCCCACCTGAACCGAGCACATTTTCTCCAGTTTGGCTTTACCCCAATCTAAAAGCTGTGACGAAAATAATGGTGAAGATGTGACAAAAAAGTGACAGAAAATTGACAAAAAATGGACAGAAAATGGACCAAAAAATGATGAAAAAGTGGCAAAAATGTCACAAAAATGTACCAAAAAATGACAAAAATGTGACCAAAAATTAACAAAACAACTGACAAAAAAAATGACAGAAAGTGACAAAAAATGACGAAAAATGTACAAAAAATTGACGAAAAAATAACAAAAAAGTGGCCAAAAATTGACCAAAAATTGATGAAAAAATGATGAAAAAGTGGCAAAAATGTGATTATTTTTTTTTTTTTTTTAATTGGACAAAAAAATTACAAAAAAAGTTACAAAAATGAGTTGAAAACCCCCCCCAAAAAATGATGGGAAAAAAATCTGATGACGTGAGGAAAAAGATCTATTATATATAATAATAATATATATCTATCTATATATATTCATTCTTGTAGGTCTTAGCTTTCAAATGAGGCATTTCACTGGCCTACAGGATTTGGGTAAAGCTGAACTGGAGAAAATGCTCTCGGCTCAGGCGGGAGTTAAGAGGTTAAAAATCAAATATGAAGAAAAGACTAGAGGTGCACCCCCACCATAACCCAGCACATTCTCTCCAGTTCAGCATTACTCAAATCCTAAAGCTTCTTAATGCTTAGAGGCCAGTGTAACACCTCATTTGAAAGCTAAGGCCTATGGTTGTCAAGTTTCAGTTGATTTCATTGCATTTTGTACGTTTTTTCGCCACATTTTTATCATGTTTTCATTGCTTTTTTGTAGTGTTTTGGCCACATTTAGTTTTTTAATGCAGGGGTTCTAAACCTAGGGTCGCCAGAGCATATACATAAAAACATATATTATTATTATGGTATTGTAGCATACATGCTATTTAACCAGGGTGCTATTATTTGTTCTAAATTTGATTAATTTTATTTTAGCCATTGTTTTTTCTTTGTTTTTTTTAAGAATTATATCGGTTATTGTCCCTGTTTTTCCCATGTGCTGGCCCGGGCGGGGGTCACGATCCTAATGAACTGTTATAATGGGGGTCGCGGCTCCAAAAGGTTGAGAACCACTGTTTAATGTGACTGTGATAAAGCCACAGAAATGTGACGAAAACGGAAGGAAAAACCATGACAAAAATGCGTCAAAAACATGATGAAAATGTGACAAAAACACGACCAAAAAAATGAGGAAAGAGCTAAGGCCTTAGCTTTCAAATGAGGCGTGACACTGGCCTATAGGCTGTATGCTCCAGTCGAAAAGCTTTTAGATTTGGGTATAGCTGACCTGGAGAATATGTGCTCATTACGGTGGGAATTTCCGAGCCGGAACCGTTCTGTTTGCGTGTTTCAGGTACGCCCGTATATTTGACGCTCGATGCTAATGTTAGCGTTAGCCTCAAACACAGAGACATCCTCCATGCTAATGTTAGCCTCAAACACAGAGACGTCCTCGATGCTAATGTTAGCATTAGCCTCAAACAAACGCTCCAGCCACACCCACTCTGAGCCACAATAACCCTAACCCTTGGCAGGATTAGAAATGGCACTTTTAATTCTGTTTACAGCAATTGTTTGACACTCAAAGGCGCTGTTTTTTGGCCCTTTTGCGTTATTTATTTTTTACTTTTATATAAACGTTGCATTATTATTACTGTTTAATGAACTCTACAAGTTACATGAGTGATCAAAGTTCCTAAAACACCTGAAAGGTAAATAGCTTTAAATGCACTTTGCCTCCGTTACTTGAATAACTTTACAGATTAATAATAATAAATACATTTGTTGTTGAACTCATGTTTCTATCGAATCATTGAATAATTTAGGTGCGAAAAAATGTTTTTTTTGGTATTCGATTAAAATGCGATTAATTGCAATTAATTACAGACCTGTAATTAACTTGATTAAAAAAATGTAATCGAGTCCCACCACTAATACTACTTATTAGCAATTATTTTCATGTTTTGACACATTTATGGGGACACAGTTTTGGACTTGGGGGGCCCGACTACGGCATGTGAAGGGGGGGCTTCACGGGAAAAAGGTCTAGGGGTTTATTGTTTTATTCGGATCACTATTAGCTGCCGATTTGATGGGGGCCACTAAGTCTCCCTGAGGTCTTTTGAAAGATTTCAATAACTAAGTTTACAATACAAAATTGCACAGTAACAGTTTTATTTTACTGTGTCATATTCGTAATAATAATTTGATGCTTTTCTTTTTTAGGATGACACACAATGTCTGTCCAGGGGCTGCGGATAAAAAAGTAAAAAGGCCTTCGTGCTAATTCTGGCATGTCGCACGTCACAGTATTGTCCCTCTCCGGTCTCCTGTTTAGCCGCTCTTTCATTCTTTGTCCAAACGCTGGCCCTTTCCTGTGTTGGGTCGGGATTAGGCACATTTTTGGTCCCGTCCCGTGTTGCCGTGCAAACACCCCCCCTCCTCCTCCCCCCCTCTCTCTGTGGCGCATGTTTGACAGACACACGGCTCGTATTAAACCCTCCCCTCCTGGGACGTCCCGTTTGTCTCCTCCGTTTCCGAGGCTTTTGCTTTCATTCACGGCTCAGTCAAGTTATTAAAGGGATATGTCAGGATTTTTTACATGTGATTTAAGTGTTGCTGATTTCTGGAGATATTTTTTTTTCTAATTCATGCAGTTCTTATATTTGAAGAGTTATGTGGCGCTAGGCTAGTGCATCTTTATGGTATCAGCTAGCCTGCATTAAAAACAGTCTGACCCGCTCCACAGAGCACCTGAGGCAAATCACTTATAACACCAGACTAACCATATAAATGCCTGTGTCGATAGAATACTTTTTGGAATATAACTGACCTTGCATCACATGAATGATCGCATTTTGAGGGACTATTTTCTAGCAGATCACTCCGCCGCTGCGTAGCATAAACAACCACGAAGCTGATGCTGCTCAAATATAAGTTATTTTAAATGCAAAATGGTCAAAATTACTCTAGGGTTACCTACTGTTGCGCTGCATCTGGTTAACTCTCTCCCATTCATGCTCAATGGTAAATATGGATGCAGTACACTTTTTGGCCACCAGCGTCAAATTGGGGGCGCTGTTTCACTCCTTTCGCAAAGTTAAGGAAACACTGTTGTCGTGTCTGGTTATTTATCAATCACAGAGAGAGACATCAACAAAGGTATATGTTAAAAATTGACTTATGAAAGAATTTAAGCTGAACTGACACTTTCAAAATGATCTAATGTGTCATTTTCTTTGCGTTAACAAATGAATGAGGTTAAAGTCACTGTAGGTACTTTAGATACAGGCGCTGCAGGTGAATAGGGAAACGTTTTAAATGTAGAGATATCAATTTGAAACTTGTCCTGTAGATCACTGACATAAATATGAGAGGAAAATGCATTACAAGTTTTCTGTCATTCTATAGTAACAATACAGTTACCAGGACACCAATAGACTATCATCACGAGTGCCGATAACCCACAGAAAGTCAGGTGGTGTGTGTGAACGCTGAAAACAGAATTAGTGAGTTCCCGTCGTCCCAGGGCGGCTCCATGTTTTTTCATTTGGAGCTAATTGTCTCGTTTTACATTGTTCGCGAAATTAGCATTTTAATAAGGAGCTCCCAGGAGGCCGAGCGTTCGGGGAGTTTTGAAACAATGTTACATAATGACAGACGAGGGCGGAGGGGACAGACTGAGGCCGAGGCCCAGCACACATTTACTTTGTTTAAAGGAGAAAATGTGCTTTATTTGGCTTTTTTTTAGGGTTGTTCCACTGTCGAAAACATTCACATTTACGTTGACTGTTTCTTCTTCTGCCGCTGAAGCGCTCCGATCTGTATTTCCTGGAATTTATTGGGTCATAGATGGAAAACAAAACTGACCTCTACATTTTTAAAGCCTGTAATCCAAACATGAACCAATTCTGTGCTCAAAGTTTGTTCATCACAGCGCTGTTGATTCGTTAGCATGGCGTTAATGGAAATCTACAACGCGTCGTACCCACTGCTGCCTGAAGAGGGGGCACCAGACAAAATCCTAACCAGCCCAGTCTCTCTCTCCTTTCTGTCTTTTCCTCACATTGACATTAATGTAAGTCTTTATCAGCTATAATATAAAC
Organism: Gobius niger; assembly: GCF_951799975.1. NCBI lineage: Eukaryota > Metazoa > Chordata > Actinopteri > Gobiiformes > Gobiidae > Gobius > Gobius niger. The sequence continues at coordinate 24,168,130 of NC_136870.1, read as the reverse complement.
TGTGCAAAAATAATTATTACAGTCACGTAAACACTGCACAGACGGCGTTAGCATTTAGCTTCCCCTCCTCTATAGCTCCAAACCAGGTGAAGATAGAAGCTACCAAGCTCTTCCACGTTTTACCGATTTAAATATGATTACGTGAAGTGTTACATGATAAAGTATAATTACACAAAATTAAACAATATGGATTTTCTAAGCGGATAAAAGGGGGAACTATATTGTAAGGCGTTCCACATCCACAGAGTAAATTACAAATCGTCTAAGCTAAGGTAAGCTCATATCTCAGTATGTAAAAACGGTGGCCTGTTCCTTTAACCCAGGGGTGTCCAAACTACGGCCCACGGCCCACTTTTAATTGGCCTGCAGCAAGTTCTAAAACTGAATTTTTTTGCTTTAATTGAATGTAAATGAAATAAATGAAAAATCCATTAATAGAAAGCTGTGATGAAGGCTGTTCTTTTTTTATTTTAAGCATGTTCAATTGAAAAGCATCAGGGTTTCCCACTAATACATTATTTTGTACTAAAAAGAGCTGTACCCTGTGTATATTAACCAGAAATTATTCTTTTGATAACAGCATAATAGCCAAAAATAGTTATTATTTATTGCTTAAAATGCACCAGAATGCAGGAAAACGCATCTCAATTTAAAAAAAAAATCTCATGAGGTCCTCTGAACCCGCCCCCCCAAAGGGAGCGCTCTCTCTCACCACAGTCCCCTTGAAATCTGTAGGAAACACTGAGCATAGTTTTTTGTTGTTGTTGCTAAATTTAAGACAATAGAGGTGAAGTTAAATCTGTCCCCAGTTTGGCTTTACCCAAATCTGCAAAGCTTCGTGAAAAAAGCATCAGAAGAGGCGACAAAAAGTGATGAAAAAGCAACAAAAATATGATGAAAAAAAGTGACAACCATGTGAGGAGAAAGATCAGTTTTGTAGGTCTTTGCTTTCACATGAGGCGTTACACCTATAGGCCAGTCTTAAACAAAAAAAGTTAACATGAATTCTTACAAATGGCCGCCTTTTGCTTTGATATTTGCTTTGCACTGTTGACATTTCCTGTTTTCTGATTGGTGAAGAAACATCTCGTGTCTGACGAGTTAAAATGTCCTTAAAGACATGAAGCTTCGATCCATCAGTGAAATTCCCCGTTGTCTTTCCTCACACACATCGAACAGGATCCAGAACCTTCCCCTCCTCAAACACGGCCCCCCACATCCCCAGAAACTAATCCCCCAGAAGAGGAAGTGTTTAGCGGGCTTTAGAGCGTCCGAAGGGGGGGCCGGGGGGGGGGGACATCCTCTTCATGTCCTCAGCCTCAACACGAGCCACAAAAGATCAAGAAAAGTCCTGATTGTGTCGAGCCAACAAAGACGGGGATTTCGTTCAAGGCCCGGGCAGTGAGAAGGCCTCGCAGACCCCCCCCAGAGGAGCCCCGCGGACCCCCCCCCCTCCTCGCGGACTCCCCCGTCTGGGTGGATATAAAGGGTGAGAATGAGGCACAATGAGAACAGAGGGATTTGGAGAGGCTGATATGGAACAGCAGACACTTTGAAACTAAAAATGAAAGATTAATTACTATTCTGCAGGTCTGTGTTTTATTATTATCCACAAGTTCTTCTTAATGGTTTGCAGGATTTTTGTTTTCTTTTGCTAAATATACATATAAAAAAAAGACTTAAATTGACTTATCCCTGTCCCAAAATGTTCAGAAAGCCGAAAAATCCTCACAATAAAAGCCAAACTGTTGTGAGGTTAAGATGTTTTGTTATCGCCCTCGTAGAGAAATGTGTTTTCTCTTGATACATGTTTGTTGGAGACATTTGATGTTTTCCTCAGAAGTCCTGATATAGAGCAGCAAAGACAGGAAGAAGATGCTGGACACTGGCGTTTACATGCAGTCCAAAACGCTGATCATGATCGGATCTATTTACATTGAAGAGACATGAAAACTGCTTTATCTGATACACTGATGTAGATTATTTTTATTTTATTTGTTACAATCCTTCACATTCCTTCTTTCTTCTTCGTCTTTAAACTATTCAGGAAAATAAACAAGAGGACAAAGAAAGGCGCAGATGGTAGAGCGGGTCGTCTCATGATCGGAAGGTCGGGGGTTCGAATCCCACCTCCTGAAATTGCACACTGTTGTTGTGTTCTTGGGCAAGACACTTCACCCACATTGCCCCCAGTGTCTGTGTGCATTGGTGTATGAATGAGAGGATGAATGGGTGAGTGGATCCTTGCTGTGAAGTGCTTTGAGTGCCTAATGTAGGTGGAAAAGCGCTACATAAGTTGAGACCATTTACCATAAAAAAATAATAATAATATATAATAAAACACTTGTGTAAATAGGCTGCAGAGTGTGCAGCCAGTCCAGTGGTTAAGGCTGCTGCACATACATATGGCAGAACATTACTGCATCCTCAGAGTTGTGGGTTTGAGTCCTGGACGGGACTATTTCCTGTACTCAGTACTTCAGCTCTTCACTTTTATCTTAATAAAACACAGTTTGTTCTATTTGTATTTTACTTTGCTGAGATCCCGACCAGTGTGATTAGAGATCACAGAGAGACTCAGAGAAAAGCAGCGATTAGACAGATTTATTGACATAAATATTTAAGCGATCAGACCCCGGCAGAGACATCGATGTATGGATTATAGTTAGTATGGATGGGTAGGTTAGAGATAGGGATGTCTTCCTCTGGAGCCTGGGCTGGTGCTGGTATGGGAAACCGGTGAAGGATGAAATGGTGAAGCCATGGACAGAAGAGGCATGAAGGGGTGGAGGTGGGTCGCAGCACAGCCGGGAACTTAACGAGTCTCTGTCTCTTGACAGCCACTCGAGGCATCTGGTCAAAAACAGTTTTTTCCATTTGAGAAACATTGCCAAATTGAGGCCAATTTCATCCAACTCTGATCTAGAATTGGTCATGCTTTTATCTCATCTCGTTTAGATTATTGAAACTCACTTTTTATTTAACAAATCTGCTTTGAATTGTCTTAAAATAGTTCAAAATGCAAGCAGACGGTCACACTTTACTCCCATTTTATCCTCTCTGCATTTCGAATTAGATTTAAAATGTTAGTTTTGACTTTTGGAGCACTGCCTGGTCAGGCTCCCAAATATGTGTCTGACCTGCTGTGCCTCTACTCCTCCGGTCGCTCCCTTAGGTCCTCGAGCCAGAACCTCCTCACTGTCCCAAGGACCCACTTTAAAACCAGAGGAGACTTGTCCTTTGAAGCCGTTGCTCCTAAATTGTGGATCACTACATATATAGCCGACTCTGTTGATTCCTATCTGTGACAGGTGCTATATAAATAAAGTTTCTTCTTCTTGATGAACCATGAACGCTGGAGCTTAAACGCAGGACCACGGGTGAGGATTGGCTGTGACAAAGGTGATGCTGAAATTAGTCTTCCAGGCTCAAATTAGAGAAATGCTTTGTTCAGTAACTCGATATAAAAAGAGAAATAAGTCACAGTAAATGGGCTCGAGAGAATCCAAGTCCAGATATTGAGGCGCAATCATTTTCAATCCCCTCCACCCGATTTTGCATCTCCTTTTTTATACTCCAAACAGATCAAAACTGTGCTTCCTTTTGCTTCTACAGACGGTGGAATCTTCTCTCCAAACATGGCCGCCTTTAGAGAAGCCTCGCTGTGGCCCTGACCTGCTCATTCCCACGACGCCGCCGAGCCCCGAGCAAAGAGCCACGAAGCCGCCTTTTCCCCCCAAATTGCATCAGTGATATTCAAAGATAATACAAGAAATAAATCATAAAATGCTTTGGCTGTTGTGGAAGTTCCCCCTGGGCACATAGGGAGATGATGGGGTAATGTAAAAAAAAAAAAAGGCGTTTGTTCCCGGCGGAGTGGCGATGTCTGCTGATAACGCGTGAATTTAAAGGCAGGTCCTGGGTGCGGGATTGTGAACGTGCCTCTGTCAATCTCTCCCAGCGTCGGTAAATGGGGTCTGGGATTTGGAGAAGGGGATGTGTGTGTTTCACGGTGCAATACGAGCACATTTCAGAGTCCAGAAGGTAAACGCTGCACGCACAAAAGTACATACGCCGATTTTGTATAGGCTAAGCTTTGGGGTTGTTTTGGAGCCTTCGAAAAAGTGGAGACAATATTTAAAATGATGAAAGGACTTTCAGCCAAATGTGTCAGGTTTGTGAATAGGTCATATAGAACATATTGGGAACAAGATATCAAGAAACATTTCTATAATGCAGAAGTCAAAGTACCCTTTAGATCATAAATCACTTCATATATTGTATTGTTCACTGGTATTACCCTATCTAAGCTATTGTGCTGAGATTTGGGGAAATAATTACGAAAGTTCACTGATTTCATTCACTCGTCTTCAAAAAAGAGCCATGAGAATTATCAACAAATCTGGTTATCTTGATCATACCAACGTATTGTTCTTGGAATCAAAAGTCATTAAACTCACTGACCTTGTAGATGATCAAACAGCCCAAACAATGTTTAGAGTACAGCAGAATACCTTACCAAACAATACACAAAAACATTTTCTCACACAACAAAATGTGTACAGCCTCAGGGGTACTGATGACCATAAATTTAGAATACAAAGGTTCAAATAAACTATGAAAAGTTTTTGTGTTTCCATTACTGGTGCCAAATTATGGAATGATTTAAGCTCAGATCTAAAACTGTGCTCATGTATGAATCAGTTTAAGAAGAAATATAAAGAAAACATTTTTTTTTAAATATGAGACAACAGAACTTACAGATTACAAGTGATCATTGTCTCATGTATGTGCCTTGTTACTGTCGCTACTTAGCAATTTTCTTTTGAGTTTTGAGTAACTATGTAGGAACAGGAAAATGATGATGTTATCAATCTGTTTTTGTGAAATAGGGGGTGGGGTTAAATAAGTTAAACTTCTCCTCACTCCTTTTTGGACATGTGCTGCGCATTTGTATTTAGCTTTTCAAGGGAACTGACAAGTTTGCTTTTGTCTTTTTGATTTGTACCAGCCTTTACGTTTAATATTTTGTAAAGGTATGTTGTGTTGCTCACATGTTCAAAATAAAATCACGAACAAACAAAATCCAATCACTTCCAAATAAAGATCAGGGAAAACATTGAGATTTTCTATTGAACATTTCTTCCCAACACTGTGTCTCCCATTGAGTTTTATCAGCCCTTGCACCAACTGCACAATCAAACATCTCATTGAAAGGCCCTAAACTCAAATAATTTCCATAAAATAGTGCAGCCGTGAGTGCTTGTCAGGCCGCTGTGTTACACTAAAACGTCCTGGCCTCGTAGCTTAATGTTCTTTCAAAAAAAAATATCTCCAAAAGCCATTATATCAAATTGCGTTTCATTTGGATCGGCCCCATCACCATTAAAAGAAAGAGCTTAAAAAAGATAAATCGTGCCATTATTGGGCGGCATTACTCTTTAAATGAAGGGGTATTGTGTACATTAAAAGGCCCTTCGCCATCGAGTCAGTGCCCAGAAAATGACTGTGTTCACAAAATTAAGAATTTGTCATTAAGTGCGACTGAAGCGGGTCTCATTTGTCTTAATCTGAGGTTCCAGACGACGGGAGGCGGAGGAGGAACGAACGCGGGTTTAAAGGCTGGAGGAGAGGATTCGTTCTGATGATGTGACTTTAGAGAGAAATAAGTCAGTGGAGTTTATCTTAAATCTGTTTAGAAAATATGAATCCGTGTGGTTGTCATGTTATTTGTAATAAAATGATAAAACGTCTCCCCAAATATGAGCATTCCAACACTTACAACATTTTACCTTATGCATCTGTAGGTTTGTTTGACTTTCATTGAGTGTATTTTCTCCAGTGCGGCTTGGAGACCAACAGTGTAATGCCACATTTGAAAGCTAAGACTTCGAAAAGTGATCGCAGTGTTTTTTGTCACATTTTTGAAGTGTTTTTGTCGTTTGTTGTTGCGTTTTCATCCTCGTTTTTGTTGCTACATTGACCCTTTTTTTGTTGAAGCTTTTAGATTTGGGTAAAGCCGAACTGGAGAAAGTGTGCTCGGTTCAGGCGGGGTTTAAGAGGTAAAAAAGAAACAAGTTAGAGGTGATCATGTACAATGTACAGCAGGTGAATTAAAGGAACGGGCCACAGTTTTTCCACACTGAGATATGTTCTTGCCTGAGCTTAGACGAGTTGATGCGTACCTGTCTAGTCTTAGTGCGTGCCCTCAGTCACGCAAAAAGACCAAAGATGTTGTTAGCCTATGTCTTCCAGCATATTCCTATAGCTCCAAACGGGGGTGAAGTTTGAAGCGACCAAGCTTTTCCAGGGGCACAAAGACCAGACAGGTACGTATCATTTGTCTAAGCTCAGGTAAGAACATATCTCAGTATGGAAAAACGATGGCCTGTTCCTTTAAAATTAGTCGTCTATGAGGTTAGGTCTTGTGATTGTCCATTTTCTGCAGGTGCAGTGTCCGCTTTTGGATCCATCGTGTAATGCGGAGGGCAGGGTTAGGCATGACCAAGGGCTGAACCTTACAATTACCACAGTGATTGAGTCCGGTGACTGTGTGGCATAAATAACATTTCCTCCTGCTGTTCATACACAAACAGGAAGTGGAGCAAACCAATCAGCGAAGCACGGGTGTCTGCCGTTGATGTTGTGTTATTAGCTGTTCTTTGTTAATATTCACACAGGATTATGAATCACCAAACTCACCTTCTATCCATGTAGAACGACCAAATTGAATTTTCTGCCAAATTTCGTAAATTTCCGCCAAACTAGGTTTTTTACTCCCCATATAAATGTGGAACTTTTTTTTTTTACATATCAGAGCAAATGGACACATTGTTTTTCTGATTGTTTATTTAATAAAGTTTTGATCCTCTCCACAAAAATCTGTCGAAATGACATATAGTGAACCTGACTCTCCCGTGCACCGTCTGTAGATTGTTATTGATGGAACTTCCGCGTCCAGTGAGTGACGCTGCTCGCACGTGACCACAAACAAAGGAATCTGATTGCACGGGCTCGCTTGAGTTTTCTACTGCCGCTCATGATGATGGCCTGGGTCCCAGACTGATGTTCCTCAGAGGGATAGCAAAAACTGAGGGGAATCTTTCCAATCTCGCCAAGTAAAGCAGCACTTTCGACAAATGCCAGTGTTCGTCATACATCGCCTACATGGATGTTCTGCTAAGACATTTTAAAGGAATTATCAGTATTGTTCACATTTCTAGAGGACTTGAACTGGCATTTGATCTCTGATTGGTGTAACAGCCTTCCTCAAAGGGGGCCAGAGGTTCTGTGCTGGTTAATGTGAAACTCAGAACCCAATAGTTCTTCTACATCCATCACCGGAGTTTCCCGTCGCCGCCGATTTGCTCGTTTGTCAAAAATGGCGGCTCGTATTTTGTTTCAATCGTGGTCAGTCGCCCCCATTGCCATCGGAGGGCGCTCAAAGCAACACACAAGAGAGAAGTCGGTTCATAAGCCACAATTACGTCCACTTGAAGACATCTAATCGGCGACTACGAGCCGCCATTTTAAAGCGCGTCCCCTTTTTTCCCATTTTCCAAAGTCCAACGCGGAGACAAATGGAGACGGCGTGGAGACAGTCGCGCGCACAGGCAGACAGTGACTCTGGGTGATGATGCTGCACAGCGGGCTCTCCATTAAGGCCTAATTGATCATCAGAGGCGGCGGCAGAAATGGCCTTTTGTAATGGGACAGGAGCCATTTACTCCCACAGCACAGCGCTTACTTATGACTCTCCTGCGAGTGACAAAACAACGGCGTTTTAAATGAGGGAAGTTCCCGAAGAGCTTTGAGAAATGTTCACTTTGTTTTTTGGGGGGAGGGAAATAAAAATCCACGGTGCGGCTCCATCCGTGGGCATTGATTTATCTTTGAAGGCTCCATTTGCATTGTGTTGTGATTTGTGTGTGTGATCAGACCAAGTTCCCTGGCCAGCCTGAACACACACCTTTACTGTATTTTACAAAGACGTGCCTCTGGGATCAGGGAGGGATTTCTTCGAATTCCCAATGGGTGTGATTGACAAGCGTATTAACCAATCAGAAAAGCCGGATATGATAATCGATTAATCTGCATATGAGGGATGATCTATGTTGGTTTTGTGTAAGTAGTGATTAGCGACTGGTCCCCCAACACCAACACCCTGTACAAGAAGGACCAGAGTAGCCTCCACCTTCTGAGGAGACTGAGGTCCTTCGGAGTGAGCAGGCCTCTGCCGGGTGCTGGGCCCTGGGCAGCACAGAGCGGGACAGGAACAGACTGAACGAGCTGGTCAGGAGGGCCAGCTCCGTCCTGGGCTGCCCCCTGGACTCTGTGGAGGAGGTGAGGGACAGGAGGGTGTTAGCCAAGGTGAGCAGCTCTTTCAGTGGCAGACTGAGACACCCTCAGTTAGGAAGGAGCAGGTCCTTCATCCCCACTGCTGTTGAACGGGGTCCTCAAACTTTTCTCTCTGGGGGCCACATTATCGTTCCTGACTGTGATGGGGGGCCGGGCGGGTTGGCTATAACATAGAATTGTATGACCCAGACCAAAATGCAATAGACCTCATTGTGAAGTAGAGATTACTAGCCTGGCACAGTCGTCCCCGGTGCTATATCCACAAGATCAAGTACCTGGTCGGGACTTGGATGGGAGACCGTTTGGGAAACACCAGGAAGCCTGGGGCGAATGTAGTGAGTGAGTGGTTGGTGGTGCTCGGAGGGGTCGATGGCGCAGACGTGTTGCCTCGCTTCCGTCAGTCCACCTTAGGGCAGCTGTGGCTCCAATAGTAGCACCAAGTATGGAGTGAACGAATAGTTCAATGTAAAGCGTCTTTGAGTGTCCAGAAAAGCGCTATAGGAAACCGCTGCATTATTAGTGGAAAAAATCAGTCAAAATTCTACTTTTGCCTTAGTTTTTGGGGTTCAAAGCTCAATAAATCAGTTTCGGAATTAATTATTTTAGAAAATCCCTCTGAAAAAAGCTTGATAATGCTGTTAAGTCCCAGAGTGGAAAGTTTGGAGTCTGTACGAGCGACGAAAGTGCATGTTGTTGCAAGAGTGGAATGAAAACCTCAACTTCAGACGTGTATATGCCCGCGAACATAGGCGGCTGGCGTCTTCTGCAAAGGAAATTACCATATTTGGATTACAGAGTCTTGCCGGGGGGATTCCGTTCCTCACGTGGATGCCAAACATGTCGGTATTTGTGAATGGATAATCCCAAAGTCGACAAAATGTTATGAAATAAACATCGTAAAGGGAGAGTTGGATTGTGGACAATATTTCCCATAAAAAACGACTTTTCCCAACCCAGCCCCGCCCCCCCCCGGCCCGCACCCAGCATCTCCCCAATCCTCAAGCCGATCTCCCGAAGACATTTCCCCCGAAACGATCCGTCTCCCTCAATCCCGCTCGTCTGGAATCGCGCGCTCACGTCAGCGCTAATCGTTGTGCGGCGGTAATGGAGTAATAGGCTAATCAGCTTCTGACCTTGGAACGGTCGCAAATTCTCGATCATCCGTCTTAATTACTCCTTCTCAAACGATACGAAAAAAGACAAAGTTCATTGTTCGGAGTTGACGTTTCAATTCTTCATTTGTCCGTAATGATAATGCCCTCTTCATTTCTCAAACGATGCGGCATTTTTCTTTACGACGACTTTCGGAGCGGAGTCAGTGAGCAAATGAACAAGGTCAGACGCTCGGAGCCATTAACTGTATAGAGCCGTTAACAATTAGCAAAGTCAACTTTTTCTGAGGAGATCTGTCAGAAACTTACTCCACTCAATTGCGTTACGTTGGAATAAGGTTCGAATCTGCGACAGGGCAGAACTTCAACCATAAATATAAAGTTTCTCCAACCACAAGAGACGATTATTCATCCACTCCAGACTTGGTGAAGGCCCTGGATCAATTTGCACTTGGTTTATTGTTTATATCTCGAACAGCTGGACCTATCCACATGAAACCAAAACTGCCACAAAGTCCAGTGCCTTCTCTCTCAGCACATATGAACTAAGGTCATGTGACAGGTTTGTGAATCCAATCACTTCCAAATAACAATCAGAGGAAACATTCCTGTTTAGAGATTTCTTCCCACCATCACCTGTGGTCATGAGATTTGGGAAGTGACTGAAAGGACAAGATCGCGAATACAAGCGGCCGAAATGAGTTTCCTTCGCAGGGTGGCTGGGCGCTAGAGCATGAACTAGTCGACTTCTGCGTAAGAGTCGACCTCATTTTTACAGAGTCGACTAGTCGGGTGTTTATCTCTTTCTCCCTCACCCTCTCTCGACCTAATTTCAACATTAATGTCAAGGTGGAACCCCTTTTCCGTGTTTCGGTGGGACAATAAACAGCGTTACCCACCATAGCAGACCAGCGCCTAGTTGTTTTTACCGGTTAGCGTTCACTTTTTAGTGTCTACCTAGAGTTTCATCCGCGTAATCACCTGCGCGCAGCCGAAACCGAGACTCTCCACCGTCAGCGCCACGGCCCGACGTGTGTGCAGGACTTAAACTTTTCTCTCTCACGGACTTATTCACGTGGAATCAACTACGAGCAAACACACTGGGACCGAAAGCTCTTTTACTTCAGACCTTGGATTTACAAGGAAGATGATCCGACAGTACAAAGGAGTCCAGATGAGGCCAGGAGGAGAGCGAGACAAACGGAGCAGGAGAGAGGACGCAGATCTGTTTGTTTCTGGAGGCGCAGGTTTAACACTGAGCATTGCCTAAAAATAAAGTTAAAACTTAGGAAATGGTAATAAGCCATTATAATGAATATTAAATCAGAATATACACTGTAAAACCTGCTTTCATGTGAGCCTACATTACTACATGACGGATTTGGACGTGAACATATTCTACTGTTCTACCGTTATTCCTCCGACTCTACGTCGACTTTCTTGACTATAAAGTCGACTTCTAAAAATCAGTAGTCGTTCAGGCCCTACTGGGCGCTTCGAGATCGGGTGAGGAGCTCAGTTACCCAGGAGGAGCTCCAGGGAACACCCAGGACACGGTGGTGGGACTATGTCTCCGAGCTGGCCTGGTGTCGCCTCGGGGTCAGAACAGCTGGAGGAGGTGTGTGTGGATCGGGAAGTCTGGGCATCTCTGCTGAGACTGCTGCCCCCGCGACCCGGCCCCAGATAAAGCGGAAGAAAATGGATGGATGGATGGAGATTTCCAATGAGATGTACAGGCTCCTGCTCAAGTTGAAATTAGGACATGATGTTCTACAGAGCAGGGATCTCCAACCAGTAGCTCGGGATCATGATCGGAAGGTCGAGGGTTCAAAGCGTGACTGGTTCCTTACTGGAAAGGTGCTTTTGGTCTAATGAAGGAAGAAAAGCGCTATATAGGTTGAGAGCAGTAACCATTTCTAGCTCGCCAGAGACTTTCTACATCTATAACTTTCAGGCATTTTGTGAGACACTAGGGTTAGAGATGTTGAAATCTTTACCTTTACATGTTAAGGTTCTCCCCTCCTGGAACCGTCACCTTAACATGGTAGAGGGGTTTGCCAGTTCACCAGGTAAAAAAGGTTGGAGACCACTGTTTTAGAGTGTCATGGACTTAAGCTAGGAATTTTGGAATCTTGTCCATACTTTGATACGTTTTTCTTATTCTTTCTTAGATCCAATTGCCTATGCTAATGTGCCACTTGGTCTGAATATGGTGTTAGAGTGAGTGGCTGCTGGTGTCATTGGGGTCAAGGGCACAGATTGGTGTTCTCGCTTCCATCAGTCTACCCCAGGGCAGCTGTGGCAACAAGAAGCTTACCACCACAGAGTATGAAGTCAATGAGTAACTGGAGAAGAAGATCTTTGATTCAGTGCTCCACTAGTCCAGACCGGTTACTCTCAAGAACTGCAGATGATGGGTCAAATGCAGGAGACAGATTTGGAGAATAGAGTCAACAAAGTGAGTCATGTATCATACAAACACTTTGGTACACTTGGAAATCAAGATGTGGGGAATATTTTAGTGTGCACATGACGTGACAAAAATGGCATAAATGAGTTGGATTTCTCAAAAAGGTGGAATGTGAGATACATAATCTATGGGGGAAAAGACATTTCTGACTAGAACTGCAGAAAATCCCCACTCAGTCCATATTTAAACAGTGCTGTGGTCAGTAGAGTAAAGTCTATTTGTAAAGTGCTTGTCCTGCTGTCTCCTCCCGTTTTGGGGGTAAAGCCGTTCCCCAGAGCTCGGCGTGGGACAGTGATGGATCTGAGGAGGCTTAGGTCACATGGGTCTGGTCCAAAACATCAGCTGTAATCAATGGAGAGAGTGAGACACAGGGAGAAAGGTAAACAGGCTGAATGGTTAGCACTCCTGCCTCACAACGGAAGGAAGCCCTGGTTTGTAGAAAAGTGACAACAGGTCAGGTTTTTCTCCCTTAACATCTTGGTTTTAATGTCAGAATAAAATAGACCAAACACACCTTTTGCAATACTTATTATATGGCATTTTGTTTAGTATCGCTTCTGAGTTTTCCAGGAAATAACTTTGCTATCTCCTTGTCCTGGGTTTGATTCCCACCTGGACGGATTCCCACCTTTCTGTGTGGAGTTTGCATGTTCTCCTCGTCTCAGCGTAGGTTTTCTCCGGGTACTCCAGTTTCCACTACCTCTACAAATATGTACAATAGGGGCCAGGATTCCCCTGTAAAAGAGATTCTTAATCTTCGTGGGACTTTCCTGGTTAAATAAAGGTCAAATAAAATGCAGAAACTTTAGGTCTTGCTTTCTCCAAATTAGTTTTTTTTCCACACTCTTGCAACAATATCTCCTCTTTTGTAACAGTCACACTTTATTTCACAGTACCTGACACATTGTGCCAAATGTAGTACATGGTAATCTGCTTTGTAACAATCTGTAATAACTTGTACCTATGTTATAGATACATGGAATTACTTTGGATGGGCATAATGAAATGTTAGGGCTTAAGGTGAGGGTTAGAGTTAGGGTCTTATGTCTTATTAGATTATGTTCCACCAAAGTACTAATACACATTATTCCCTTGTGTATGTGAAACATAGGAGCAAGTTATTACAGCTTGTTACACTTCACATTACGTACTGAATTTGGGAGGTACAATGTATCAAGGGTAGTGTAAAGTCTTTCCTTAGTAACTCCTACGGACTTTAAACTTTCCAGTCTTGGCCAACCCGGCTTTGCTCTGCCCGATCCCGACAGATCTCGGAAGCTAAAGCAGGAAGGGCCTGGTTGGTACCGGGTGAATGTAATGAGTGAGTGAGTGGTTGGTGGTGGTTGAAGGGGCGATGGCAAAGACTGGGTATCTTGCTTCTGTCAGTCTAGCCCAGGGCAGCAACTAAGGAAAGACTTTACACTACCCTTGATACATTGTGCAACGTAATATGAAGTGGAATCCGTCCAGGTGGGAATCGAACCCAGGACCTTCTTGCTGTGAAGCACAAGGGTTAACTGCTGAACCACTGTGCCGTCTATTATAAAGTGAAGTATATAAAGTAAATCGTGCCTAGTATGGCATATGGATAATGTTCGTCTTTACCTTGCTTCTGTCAGTCTAGCCCAGGGCAGCTGTGGCGTCTTTGAGTGCATAAATGGTGCAGATCCCAATAATAAATACCCACTGTGTAAACACGACACATCAATGTCTCACTATATCACTGCAGGCACAAAATGTAATATACAATAAAAGTGCAGTATAGTAATATTTCATTTTGTTTTTTTAATAAATATATTCCTTGTGATGTAAATGTTGTTACATCAGCCTGCCCAGGAAAATTAGCCTGCTGACCTGCTTTAACCTGCTTTAACCTGCTTTAACCTGCATTAGGCATCTCTCCTGTTCAAGGTTAATGTATTTTGTGCAGTGTTCCTGTTTGAAGTAAATAAATAAACTAAACCAAATGAGGTTTCGCCATATTTAGTCCGTACTCTTGGTGCTTCCAGCAGATCTTGAGAACCTCTCAGACTTGAAATGTGGACCTTCTTATACCGTTGTGGTTATTTTTATGAAAACTTTAGCTCGGACATTCATAAATACATTCTTCAAAGTGCACCTCCCCCAGACCCCGTCATCTCTGTGCACGACTGAACTTTAAAACGACGGAGCTCCGAGCTGAAGAAGGGGAGAGGATAGAAAGAGTGAAGGAGCCACTGTCACCTCGGAGTGTCTTTTGAAGGATGCCCCGTCACACGCAGGACGTCCCTCTGTAACAGATGAAGTCACGCTGCCCCAAAGTGAGATGGATCTGCGGAGGAGAACAGCAGACACTCGCCCCGGGGGAGGGGGAACCGAACAGGCGTCCAAATTCATACAGATTCATCAAAATTCATCTGGCAACCGCTGTATCTGAAGGAGGGGGGGAACTCGCTTAAAAACGGGCTTGTTCAGAGTGGGAGGAGGAAGGAGGTGAGATGGAGCGGATCTCTGCATCAGAATGTTGGTGTAAGGAAGGAGCTCGGAGTACAGCCGCTGCTCCTTCACATCAGGAGCTCTAACCTGGAAGGTGTTCAAGGAATATCCCACTGGAGGCGGCTTTGGGGAAGATGTATTACAGAGGTTCTCAACTGGTGGGTCAGGACCATAGACTGTGGACGGTTCTCCCAGAGCAGAGCTATATTTAGATTAAAGTGAAAATAAAATTAGCAAAAGGAAAAGAAATCTGATGGTGCGGTGCATTAAAGGGCCGATCTCACCGGTTGGAGAGTCGAGTTGCTGCTGGTCATGGAGACGTCTTCGAGATGTCTCCTGGAGATCAGGCAAGTCTCCAGTTAATCGCAGGGAAACATGGAGACTTGAAAAGGTTTCTATGAGAGATACAAAGGAGATCGAGCCTGGTCCATGCCACACCCTCATACTCATTTCGTACATGCTCTGTGCTCAGGTGGGAGGGGTGAACTCCTTTGAAATGATTGGACCTGGTTTTTCGCTAGGGTTTGGTCGTGATGTATGTTATGCAGCTGTCATAACTCTTGGGGCATTCCAAGGCATCAATTTTAATTTCTGGATATTTGGGAGCCGAGCCAGGACGGAATGAAGATCTTCCATTACTTTTGTATCCGCCGCCATTGCAAAACTACAACCAGCAAATGTGGTGCAAATGCTTGACGTCACCTACAAGCCCTGCCACCCCCGCTCGCTGAATGGTTGAAATTTGACCGATGTAACTCGGCCACTGAGATCAGACCCAGACTTACATGTAGGGAAATTATAATTGACTGGAGTTTACGTTTAGCTAAGGCCAGGCTAAAGGAGATCTCAATGAGACTCCATACGACTCTTTGAGATCTCCTTGGTATCTGAGAGGTCTCGGAGACCCTGCAGGGACGTCACAGAAACGTCTCACAGGCTGAGGACAACAAATAGTATTTGCAACGTTGCAACGGAGACCATGCAACGACTCCGCTGAAATCAAACCGAGACTACCTGAGACTCGCCTTATGGTGGAGGCTCTAGTCTCCAACTAGTCTAGTCTCCAACTAGTCTTCCAGTCAGAGATGCCCTTTGTATACTATGCCTGCAATCAATCCGAGTTGCAGAGACGTTACGTTACTCCGCAACGTCTCCAAACTCTTTCTGGTAAGAAAAGCCCTTGAGGCAAACACGTGGAGAACAAGCCTGTGTTATAATGACTTTGAGAGGAAAAAAGTTTCAATGGAAAGTCCATTAGAGCGAGGAACTTCAGGAACCTGAAACAGAAAGTCTAAAAGACCTAAAGTGAGCCTTTTCAAGGGAACAATTTCTCTCAGTATTTATCTACCAAAAAAAAAAATAGAAAAATTGAGTGTGTTCAAACAACTCGCCGTGCAATGCCTGGAAAGCAAGGACTAACACTTTAGTAAATCAAAGTTTTCCAGGAAGTCAAGCAAGGGTTGAAAAAGTCTTCTACAATATGAAGTCGGTGGAGAAGAGGCCTCATGAAAACCAGCAAAGACAAAGACAGTGCACAGATTAAGTCCAATTTCCACAATTATTCCCTGAGAGTGATAAGCGAAAGAAAAAGGATCATAGGAAAGCAGACATCTGGAGTGTGACAAACCTTTGAAAACCTGAGCTTACACAAGGGCCACAAGCCGGACTCTTGGGGAAGTCTCCAATCTCAAATGAAGAGGCTTGTATAAGACTGACGCTGGATGTCCTTCTTCTGTCAAATCTGTTGGGAGATGTTTAATTCTGATGATAAAAACCCAACATTAAGAATAAGAAAACTATTTGTATCTATACCTTATCAGTATCTGGCCACAACTCTCCTAGTCGCCCCTCATCTTTGAAACCTCAATTAACTTCATCCAAAAGCGGTGCGTGTCTCTCTGAAACCCAGTGACTGATTTGCTCGCGCTGACCCGCCTGTGGGTCCCTGTATCCCCCTCGGACCCTCTCCCCGTTCCTGACACCGAGCTAATCCGAACACGCCGCTCCTCTTTGTCCTCGCGCCGCAGCGTTTATCCATCTCCGCGACTGCGCTCCAGCTGTTCGCCGAACCCTGGACACGATTCAACAAATTGCGATTGAATGGAGAGAGAATAGAGAGGAGGAGTTGGTCCCCTTTGTCGTTGGCGTAGATGGATGGGTGAAAAAACACACGCCCACTCCTCTGCCTTCTGCCGCACACGGGCCCAGATACTGGAGGCACTGGGGCTGATTTTCTCATTTCTTTCTGACAGGTTCTGCGATTACGCTTGCAACTTGTGTTTTGAAATGAAGATTAGGCTCACAAGGCACATTAAAACATGTCCAGGAGCGTTATGCATAAAACTTTGGGATCTCATGCTGTACTACATAGAAGCAACGCAAACGGTGCATTTATGTGTAAAAAGCAATGGCTGCTGGCTGCTCTCTAACACTATGGGCTGCCATTGCTCCGCCATTGCTGTAGTACCTCTATATAGCCGCTAGTGCCCCATTGAAATGCATTGGACTTTAGACATGGGAAAAACAACTTTAGAGCCTGGTCCCTAATTTTCTAACTTTCTACAGCTGGATATTGCTCCTGTGATAACGCTAGGTTAGCTACAATTAAGGAGACCAGGCTTTTCATAAGAAAATATTCGAAATCTCGCACTAATGAGGGTCGGGCTGTTGGCATTGGAGCTGCGCAAACTACACGTCACACGAGGGCGGAGTCTACAGTGAAGATCCCGCCCTGATGCCCTTTTTAGGAGCGTGCTTCGTCAGAGCTGGGGAGGGGGAGTCTGTAAATCAGCCATGATTTCCCGTAGTCATTGTGGCAAACGGGGAAGGGTGAGCAGGAGACGTCGATTCTTTTTTAGTTTATTTGTTTATTTGAGCAGTTGGAATTCTGCTCAGAAGGAGTGGGCAGAAGCTAAAGCTTGTAAACGCCCACCCCGAAATCATTACAATAAAAGTGTATATTACAACAATAGTACAAAAGAACATATTACATTTTTAGCGGTCTATGGTAAAAAGACACATTAATCTCAGCTTTAATCTCAGACTCCAGCTTCCTACCTCACTCGCATCTGCGGCTGTACATGTGCCGTCCATGCATCCATATAATCCAAATAAAGCCGTAGTTTTCTTCTTTCATCATCGTCCCTGTTGTCCAATGTCCTCCTGACATTGTCTCTGACTTGACTTTTAGCACGGAAAAATCCAGAATGAAGCGAAGAAAGACACCGCGGGTCCATGAGCTGCGCCTGATGGTACTTTCACTTTCGTTTCGTTCTCCCGTGTGCTTTAGCAGAGCCGCAGACAGAGGACAGGGACTCGCGTATCGGCTATTTCACTAGAACCAGGGTATTTGAGGTTTAAACAACTGTAGAAGTCTGGCCGATAAGGCAACATCTCGCCAAGACACAGAGCTGCTGATCTCAGGTGTTGATGCACACACAGAAGAGGCCTCTCCCGTCCTCATTTCTCTCCTCAAAGTTTTTTTTAAATTTTTTTAGCAAAAGCATTTCGCACAAACAATTCAAATGTCACTTTACTATACTCTTGTCTATCACGCCTAATGGGAATTAGAAGAAATCCCCCCCTGATCCCAAACTATATCTTCGACAAGAATAACAAAAGCATATATTCGGGCTGCCCAGGCTACAGTCTGCAGAGCAACAAAGATTCAAAAACTCAAGGCTGGCTTAAGAAATACTTTTATCCTGTTCCTGATTTCTGCAGCACTTCTTTGACTCGATGGAAAACCTTGAACCTCAAAATCCCCCTCGTTAGGACGGAGGCGACGCGAGGCCCGGCAGATTGAATTCATTAGCCGGTATTAGCGTTTGTTTACAGAATCAGGGGTTCATTAATGCCCCCCCCCCCTCTCTCCATCTCTCTCAGGTGCGAGGCCTGTTTAGGTTCTCTCTGTCAGCGGCTCTGAGCTGTATAAAGATCCAAACACATTAGCGCCGTGTTTAACATGAGGACAGATTAATGTGGCCAATTAGGACTCGGAGTGAACAGTGAGGCCCAGAGTGAGGCGAGACCGAGAGGAGGTGCTGGAACTCGCTGTTCAGGGCGAGGCGCTGCAGGTGAAGAAGAGGAGGGGGGGATGTAAATGCTGGCATGAATATTATAATATGTATTGCAAGTTTTGTAATTGTATGGTTTACATAGTTAAAAGGGTTTGCTCAAAGGAGATTTTGGATGTTAGTTCTGGAGTCTCTAACCTTGAGGTGCATTGAGTTGCCTTGTATACGAAATGTGTGGTATAAATAAAGCCGCCTTTGCACTAATGAAAGAATAAGGAAGAAATGACATAAAAGGCCTGATATTGTGTTTCTAAACGCAGACTACAGTGTAGCTTTTTGCGCTTTGTAGGCGCGCCCTTTGAGATGTTGCAGCTTCTCGACCCATCAGCACATTATGTGGGCAGGACAGACTCCTGTGACCAATGGTGATGTTATGTAGAACAACCTCCACCAATCAGGCTCCATGAGGGGGAGGGAGAAGGGCGTTGGGGGATTGAACCTGTGCTTTTGTCTGGGTAGCATTAACATTTATATCTTAGTTTTCATGTCATATAAAAATGACAAAACTTACCCCGTACAATGTCTATTTTCTGATGTTTTGTCCGTGAGCGAGGGGGAGATATACCAGAAGTAGCTACTACGTCGCTTCGTAAAGCTGTCTTTCCCACGATTATTCATTCACAAATATTGACATATTTTACATCCACATGTCCTGAAGGGTGTCCACGATGACCCAAATATGTTACTTTTCTTTCTGCGAGACGCCCGGTACAGAAGAGTGAATAAAGGTGCCACACATGTGCACTCGCTACAAAACTTCAGGGCTGGTTTGCTCTGAGGTTTTTGTGCCACTCATGCAACTCGTGAGCCCCTAGTCACTCTTACGGACTCCAAACTTTCCAGTCTTGGGCTTAACCAGATTTTTTTCAGAGGGATTTTTTAATATCTAATTCTATTAAACGTTGAACCCCCGAAAAACTATCTGGGCCTCTCCCAATGTATTCCTATAGCTCCAAATGGGGGTGAAGTTAGAAGCGACCAAGCTCTTCCACGGGCACAAAGACCAGACAGGTACAACTCGTGTAAGCTCAGGTAAGAACATATCTCAATATGGAAAAACGGTGGCCTGTTCCTTTAACTCAAGTACTCAGTTTGACCTTTGAGAGCTTAATGCTTAAAATGAGGCAGTGCGGTGTTAATGAGGTAGAGAATGTGAGGCTGCTTGGTGAACAGTGCTCTCTGTGCTGCTTCAAATAAACCACACCTCAGTCGACCTCTTTTTTTTAACATAATAGCCTAAGCGACAGTGGCGTAATCAAAGCAAGATGTTTTTGGAGCAGGGCTGTCCTTGCGCCAGGCACAAGATCTGACCCAAAGATTTAAAATCAGAAAACAGAAGACAGAAGGAGCACACAGCGCTGCAAAGTCAAACCCAGGCGAGTGAGAGGAGGCGGGGACTGAAGCAACAGTCTGAGTGACTTCAAATTGCAGACAGGCTGGACACCACAGAGTTTGCTTGGTTTTTCGATAATACTTAAATCATGGAGGGACTAACTCATCGAGAAGCAGTTTCTTCTTCTCTTTATTGTATATCCAGGTCCGCTCTAAAGCTTTATAAAACGATTCACAGATGATTTCGAAATGTAAATCTCCCAAAGGCTGAGCATTCCTTCCATAGTTCACCGACTTTGCCCCGACGAGAGAAAGACCCGGCCCCACATCAGGACGGTGCTGCAGCTGCCACTCTTCTTCTTTGAGTTTTGGGCTAAAATTTTGGGCAAAAACATTCGGCGGGATTTGCTTACTAACGACGGCTGGTGCGGGACGCTCACCTGCTCTTTGCCGCCGTCGGAGCAGACAGATGTTGGCGGGACGTCCCAGAGCGGGGTGAGGGGGGACGAGGGGGGGAAGAGTCACGGAGACGGAGCCAGCAACAACTGCCAGAACATGTGTCACCCGCCAGTGTTCAGAACGCAGCCAGGCAAGTGCGGCCCAGACGAGGAGGAGGCGCAGGGCGAGGAGGAGGCGCGGGGCGAGGAGGAGGCTGTGAGCGGAATAATGATCACAACTCAGAATCTGTCCGGTTTAAATGAGCTACCATAAAAGAAACAGGTCGAACTCACCTTGCACTGGCCGGTTTCCCTCGCCAATTCATTCACAAATATGCACACTGTCGTTGTATCCTTGGGCAAGACACTTCACCCTCCTCGCCTCCAGTGTCTGCGTACATTGGTGTATGAATGAGAGAGTGAATGGGTGACCGGTTCCTTGATGTATGATTTTTCCTCATATTTGAGTATTCTACAGCAAAGGTTTCAACTTAATATTATTAAAGCAGAACTAAGTAACTCATGCCCCTAGAGGCCACAAGCGCTACTGCAGGTGTCGTAGCATGTTGCGTTTTTTTACTCATTAATTGTCCGTGAGAGTAAACACTACGCTGACAGAAAAGACAAAGGGACAGAGGGATATTGTTCATCCAATTACACAATGGAGATAATTTTTTTCACTCCATCTTGGCTGCAAATACTGTTAAAGTGGCGCTAGCCCGCTGTTAGCTTTGCCCGTTAGCCTGTTAGCTTCTTTTTCGTGATTCCATTAGTGTGTATTGGTGACTTCGATCCTTTGATCCCCCAGAGGGACCACGGAAAGGATTTATTAAGGTAAACAAGTTACTTAGTACTGCTTTAAATGAAATATTTCCCTTGTTCCCGTGAATCGTCTCACCTTTAAGTCAAAGTGGTTGAGGGAGTAGCCTATTGTATATGTTTTAGACCAGTGGTTCCGAACTGGTTTGGCTTCAGAACCCATAAGGTTATGATATAACAATCCGCAACCTAAATAAGAATATATATGCAAAAATAATGCAATTTTCTCTAACATTATCATATTATGGAAGAAAGGACAAAAATGTACTTGAATTAAGAGACTGAATCTAAAGTTTGAGTTGATCTTAGAGGTAGGTCTTAGATCAGATGAAACCTCTTGTCATCAATGGAACGAGCATTTTTTCTTAATTCAGATTATTTTGTATCATTGCAAGTGAAAAATCTGTTAATTTGTCTGATTTCAAGAGGGATTTTTGCTTGTTCCATTTTTATCTAACCTTGAATTAGTTCAAAATCGACTCAAATTCAACACAAAGAACCAGCCATTCAGCCATTTTAAGTTATTTATCTCATTCAAGTCATTTTTTCGGCGTATATTAGCTTTTAATTATGAAAATAACATAAAAAACAAAGGCTTATGAACTGCTTCTATCCTTTTTCTGAAAAATGATGAAAAATTGTCCCACTTCTGGGTCTCGGCCCACCCTTTGAGAACCACTGTTTTCAACGGCACTGGATATTTCACAAATGCGTTTTCCTTATTTTTCCTCATCAGAACGATCTTCCTCCCCTGCTCCATCTGTCACCCGTTATTTGCCCGTCTTTAACCCGTGAGCGCCCAGTGAACATTAGCTCCGCGCAGATGTTGTGGTGAGATTCGTCCCTGGTTCAGTCGCTGCCCCCCTCCCTCCGAATCCATTACACCCCCAGCCCCCCCCCCTTCCCCTCGGTGCCATCGCGGCGCCATATGACACTGCCATCATTTAGTAATTAAACCTTTGCTCGTTTAAATATGAAAAGCTGGCGAGGGGCGCGATCATAAACAAACGCGCCTTCACACGTCGCAGCGTGGGGGGGGTGGGGGGAGGGGCTTCCGACGAGCGAAGCATGAGTAACTTTTGACTTAAATACAGAAAACATCTTCCCTATTGTGATTTAGAAATGATCCCAGAAGACAGAAAGAGGAGTGAGTGTCGTTGGCAGATTGTTAAAGAACATGGAGGATCTTTGGGATGTGCTGGAGAGGGGTTTGCACAGTGGTCAGTTACTCTCCCATCATCAGTACAACACTGGATCTCGTGCTTCACGGCTAGAAGGTCCCGGGTTTGATCAGTGAGCGGGGCCTTTCTGTCTGGAGTTTGCATGTTCTTCCCGTGTCTTCATAGGTTTAATGAGGCATTTTATATTTTCACCGATAAAATCTATATATCTGTGGATGGAGCCTGGTTTAACTTTATGGTTTTATTTTGTTGATGTTTTAGGTGAAAATGAGCAGGTTTGATTTCAGTGGAGACGCATGGAGACTTTTTCAAGCATCCGCATGGTGTCTGACTCAGAGAGGACTATGTGGTCTGAAGCAGATGTTGCTATGTAGAGTAGAGTAGTGTAAAATAAAGTAGAATTAAATTAAATTAAATTAAATTAAATTAAATTAAATTAAATTAAATTAAATTAAATTAAATTAAATCGAATCGAATCGAATCGAATCGAATCGAATCGAATCGAATCGAATCGAATCGAATCGACAAAAAATCCGAAAAAACAAAAAATCCGAAAAAACAAAAAATCCGAAAAAACAAAAAATCCGAAAAAACAAAAAATCCGAAAAAACAAAAAATCCGAAAAAACAAAAAATCCGAAAAAACAAAAAATGAAATCGAAAAAACAAAAAATCAAATCGAAAAAACAAAAAATAAATGAAAAAATTAAATAAAATTTAATAGAATAAAATAAAATAGAAATGAATTTTTATCGAAAATAAAATAGAATAAAAAATGAATAGAATCAAATTAAATAAAAAAATAAATAAATCAAATTAAATAAAAAAATAAATAAATTAAATAGAATAAAATAAAAATTAAAAAAATAGAATAGAATTAAAATAAAATACAATGAAAAAATAAAATGAAAAAGTAAAATAAAATAGAATAGAATAAAATAAAATAGAAAAATGGTATTGTCTACCATGCACAATGAAGGCAGAAATGTGCCTTTGGCTAGCTCACACATAGCTCACACACAGCAAATTTAATAAAATACATTATGAAAGGAGTTCATGGCAGACACAGCAGCAGCAGATTCACCTCATCAAAAGAAAAGGAACGTAACAGACTGACATTGCAACTTATTCCAGTACACATTTCTCTTGGCACAAGGAAGTCTGTATCTGTGCCGTGATGGAAGGAGCGCAAAGTGATGGGACAGTGGATCGTCCTCTTTGATCTTATGACGGACTCGATGCACTGCTTTACTGTAATGTGTGTAATCAAATGTCAGCTCAAATGCAGCTGATCTGTGATGGTTTCAGAGGTCTGTGAAGAGACTATTGTGGAGCAGAAGCATCATGAAGTCCAAGAACACACCAGACAGGCCCGGGATAAAGTTATTGAGAAGCATAAAGCTGTGTTAAAAGATTTCCAAAGCTTTGAACATCTCTCTGTGTACAGTTAAACACACCATCCAGGAATGGAAAGAGTCTGGCATCACTGCAAACCTACCAAGACCCGGCCGTCCTCCGAAACTTACTGACCGAACAAGGACAGCACTGACCACAGCTGTTACCAAGAAGCCAAGAAGCCTATGATGACCCTGGATGAACTGCAGAGAGACACAGCTCAGGTGGGGGAAACTGTCCACAGAACAACTATTAGTCGTACACTGTGCAAATCTGGCCTTTATGGCAGAGGCATTTCTAAAAAAAAAACATAAGAAATCACGTTTTCTGCTTGATCAATGTTAACTCAAGCACTTTTTAAGCCGTTTCTCTTACTCAAGTCATTTTTTTCTGGTGCATAAGAGTCCAAACCGTGGCAGGACTCCCACCTCTCCCACCTCTCTCCTCTTCTTTGTCCAAACACTCCTCAGAGGAGTTTCCCCCGAATCATTACAACCCAAACTGTTCCTTTATTGCCCCCGGACTCTCCCCCCCCCCCCCACCCCCTTTACTCCCCTCCCTGAAAGTGCGTGGGAGGCGGCCATTACGGCTCCTCGCGGATCAAGGTCGGAGCGTGCGCGATCGTTCCGGCGGTGAAGGTGACAGAGCCGATGGCGCGGAGCCTCATGCCCGTCCCGCACACACACACACACACACACACGGGACGGTGATGGGAGGACGGGGCAAACAGACAGGGCCCTGACGGAGCGCGGTTATCACGTCATGATTACTGCGGCGGAGCTGGAAGTCGTGTAATAGAGCTGATTTATGCGCCGCTTCCCTGTGTAAAGCCGTGTCATTCCGAACAGCGTCTTCTCATGTCTGTTTCCCCCCCGAGCGGAATTTACTGGTGAGCTGCCAATGCTGTGTCCTGAAAGGAAAATAAGAAGTATTTGGGTAAATGCCAGTGGTGGAAAGCAACGGAGTACAACAATTAACTACGTTTTAGACCAAGTATCTGCAATTTCTCCTCCTGTGTAATATCGAACTGCACTTAACTTACTATATGCAGAAATCTGTAGACTTTTGTTAAGGGTCCTATATCATGCAAAATTGACTTTTTGGAGCTTTTAGCCATGTTGTTTTGCTATTTCCTTATCAAAAACACCCCCAGAGTGTTTTTTGGCTTCATTCATGCAGTTCTCAGTAATCCTCCTGAATCCGTTGGAATCTGTTGGAAAACCACTGAGTTGTGACACTCTGACGTTTTTTACGACATACTGTCAAACAGGAAGAGCCCGACGTCCGTAATGTCATGCCTTACGGCCTGATTTTAATTTGTAGAACAGCTTTTTCATTATTTATTTTGTGAGAAATAAATAAAGGAAAAACGACAAAGAAGCAAAAAAACAGGAAGTTATTAAGTTAATGAAGAGGAGCCGCTCTGTGCACAGTCCTGAGGAAACACAGAAAGTATCAATCCCTGCTTAATTGAATATTTACCTTCAATACCACTTTTATTATCGATTTACGCTATATCCACACAAAGACAAAACGCTTATATTTTCAGAAACTTTCTTTGTAAGCCTGAAGCTCAGTAAATGTGAGCGTCCACATGGGTCGACTCAGGTCTGGGAAAACGGCGCAATTCATCCTCCAGGCCTGTGTGAGGCGCTGTGACGCTAACACAGATAATAGAACAAGACGTAGAGGCGCATGTGCAGTAAACTTATGTGGAATGTGAACAGTGAAACTGATTTGAAGGATTTAGGATCTACATAAGAGACGAGTCAGTGACTTTTACTGTCAGTCCAAACACACAGACTGACTTGTGTTTTTCTACTGGTCACCTGTGGCTTGTGGACGGCAGTGGAGCAAGGAGGAGCGGAGTCAAACCATCATAGATCCATGAGGAAAACTCATCATAAGGTCAGTAGATTATGGATCACAGACTCTGGAGCTGTGATGTTATTGTTTTAGTAAACGTTGCGGAGACGTTGTAACAGTCGCAACAGCGCCACGTAAACAGCGTTTTGAGATCTTTCCACTCTGAGACATACTTTGGAAAATGTTTGTTTACAGACCCACAAAACGCCGGGCTCGTATGGACGATACACTGGATTGATCAAATATCTTTGCGTTTGGTCCTCAGCTTGTGGGCAGGGCCTTCGTATCAAAGAATACATTTTTTGACAACCCTAATCTGCAGAGAGACTCCCATCAGTCCAGGGTCTATCTGCCTGTCGGTCCATGGGAGTGGATCTCTCCTTCTGTTACTGGGTTAAAGAGCAGTTAGTGTAAAGGGCTTAAGAACTGACAGATTGCACGGTTAAAGCCATACTCACAACACTCTTCTGATGACGGCCTGCAGATGGCGGCTGAAACATGTAAAGGTAAAAGATCTTTAACATCTCTAACCTTAGTGTCCGGCAAAACGAACCTAAAAAGTGATACTCATAACACCATTAAACATTTCTGCTTGGGGCACCAAAGTGGCCTGCTGCAGCCCTGCATGGACTGGCCTTAAAACTGATGCCGTCAGTGACTGAATGGCATATACAGTAGCTTGTGTCGCTGGATTTTTTATGTAATTTAATGGGGAACCAAATTGGGAGTCTATTTCTAGTTTGTTCTCTTGGGAGTGTGTATCTGACAGGTTTAGGATCAGCACTATGTACAAATCCTAAAAGATACTACATTATACTCGACCATAGCCGTTAAATATGTCCCTAACACATCAGACATCCAACTCTCCAAACATCACCGCCCGTAGCCATTCTCCCCAAGTTCAACCAGCGCACGGCCTCATGGGACAAACCCCGCGCTCCCCACTGCGGGGGTGAAGGAGGATCCCGTCTCCAATCGAAGCGCCGCTCTTTAATTCGCTGAAACTTATTCCACCGTGATTCATTTTGACCAAAAGCGCAGTTACAGCTGCTCATGCGTAAAGTTTGACAGGCCTAAGCGCCCACCAACTCCCCAAACAAGAGCGAACACTTTGAGGGTGGGGGGGGGGGAAACGACAATACGCTATTTTAATCCCGACTTCAGGGCATTTTGTGACAATTACCAGCCAGATCTGCATAAAGAATGAGCGACGTCGGTCTTTGGAGCTTTGATTGCGGAGAGGCTGTGTGTATTTAACACTATGGGCATGTAGCGAGTGTCGCTTCCGAGTTTGGGGAGGGAGGAGGCGGAGTTTTAAAGATGGAGGTGGAAAAGGAGAGGTCCCTACGCTCCGATGTTAATGACCTAAACTTCAACTGCAGTTTCATATTTCATTATTTCTTGTCGCTCAAAATGGGAGGGGGAAAAAAAGGAAAGAAAAGTTTGGTTTGACCTTTCTTTTCAGTGCGGGAAAAGTAAAAGCAGCCGGGGAAAAAGGGAAGCTGGGAGACGCTTTTGGCAGGGGCGGGTCCCAAAAATTATGATTTTACACTAGAGATTAAACTGTTCTGACTGGCTCATGTTTACATTGATTATTTTTAACAAGCCAGACAAGAAACTTATATTGTCTGAGAACTAATGAACTCGAAAGGTATTTGGATTAAAATGACTAACGCTGACACTAGGATTGATTTTAACCTTTGAAATGCGGAAGAAGACGAAGGACTAGTAGTAGAAGAAGAAGGAGTAGAAGAAGAAGAAGGAGTAGGAGTAGTAGAAGGAGTAAAGGAAGCAGAAGGAGTAGAAGAAGAAGCAGGAGAAGAAAGGAGTAGAAGGAGTAAAAGAAGGAGTAGCAGAAGGTGAAGAAGAAGGAGTAGAAGAAGGAGTAGAAGAAGGAGTAGAAGAAGGAGTAGAAGGTGTAGAAGAAGGAGTAGAAGGAGTAGAAGAAGGAGTAGAAGGAGTAGAAGAAGAAGCAGAAGAAGAAGCAGTAGAAGGAGTAGAAGAAGTAGTAGAAGAAGAAGCAGAAGAAGGAGCAGAAGAAGAAGTAGTAGAAGAAGGAGTAGAAGAAGGAGTAGTAGAAGAAGGAGTAGAAGAAGGAGTAAAATAAGAAGCAGTAGAAGAAGGAGTAGAAGAAGAAGGAGTAGAAGAAAGAGTAGAAGAAGCAGGAGTAGAAGAAGAAGAAGGAGTAGAAGAAGAAGAAGAAGAAGAAGAAGAAGAAGGAGTAGAAGAAGGAGTAAGAAGAAGAAGAAGGAGTAGAAGAAGACGAAAAAGCAGGAGGAGGAGTAGAAGAAGAAGATGACGACAAAGAAGCAGAAGAGGAAGGCGGAGTGCTCGTTAAGTATTAATACAGTATTAATAACCATTATCATTATCTGTTTATGGTTAAGGTTATTGGTATCTTTATAAACATATTCTTCACGGTCTTTCAGTTACTAATGTTTATTAATACCTTATTAACACTTAACAAGCACTGCTTAATATCAAGCGTTTCCTCTACAGTTTCCAATCAGACATCAATGAACTGGAAATGAAATGTTTTAAGGAAATTATTATAAATTTCAATTACATTTTACAGTGAGGGTCGTTGGCATTGGGCGAGGAAAGCACTTCTCTTTGGTCCTCATGGCGAGGGGCTGATATTGCTGTAATACCACCCCCTGGTGGCCAGGGACGGCTCTAAAAGATACTTTGAAAAAGGATTCCTATATTGCTTTGGACCTCGTGTGTACTTCTTTAAAGCCTGGCTCCAAAGAGTTTTTTATTTTAACCACGCTGGTTTTAGTGTATTAGAAATAAAAAGTGGAAGCCTAAGTCTCTGACTGACAGGTTGGAGCTCTGCGGAGGCTCGTTGCCGGTTCAGGCTTCCCGCCTTTTTGCCCTCATCAGAAACAGGCTTCGAAGGAGGAGACTCAGCAGCCATGTTAATGTCACAGACCACTCGAGAGCATTAATGGGGCTGAATGGGACTCTGTTATTTAGATCTATGGTCGTTTTTGGGACTCGGAGGCTGAAAAGTTCATGATTATTTAAGACTTTGTCAAACATCTTGACCAGGATATTTTCTCACATTATTGTTCTGTGCTTTCGGCTAATCACTAATGAATAAGAAAATAATGCTACATCTTTACCTCCAAATGAAACCACCAAAATGTACAACTTTTCTTTACCTAAACAAAATATCTGCTGTACATCGTTGGCTCTAAGACAATGCTCACATTAATAAGTGGCTCTTTTGTTGCACATCGATGCAAATGAGATGTTAATCAGGCGTAAACTGTCGCTCTGCCTCTGTGCGACAGAAAGCAATTCAACAAAGTATTTTATAATCAAACTAATGCAGCCTGTTCTAGATAAAGACGGGCCTGTAGACGTATGGCCTGTATGTGAATGTGTGCACAAAGATGGAACATTAACGTCAATTACAGGTTTAAAATGACTTTGAGGAATGACTCGGGTTTGGAATTAGTGGATTTTATTGATCGTCTCTGCCTCCACGCAGGCCTTTGTCAAACTGAACCAGACGTAAGTAAAACAAAGCAAGCCGACAAATTATCCAAACTCTTTGCATCAAATGTGTAATATTTGGTGTCCTGACGTTCTTTGACCAACAGTTCTTTGACCAACAGCTGCAAAAGGCTTTAACGCAACCTTTTTAATTTGTTTTAATTTTAAACATTGAAGATCTTAAAGGCCCTATACCTGATTTTTTTTTATTGAAAACAATGAAAGGGGAAGCCACTCATTTAAAATGCTACCTGTGGTCCAAACTCATTCGTACCTTTCCTAATATACTGTTACCATTTCTAGAAGTAAAATCAGGTATAGCTCCTGTAAAGAGACTAGATGCAATTTGGTCATTTTATGCTCACTACTGCCACCTCAGGTCTTAAGTGTCAATGCAGCTTCTATATTAAGCTTGTGCATGACGGCACTTCAGACCTGAATTAACACCTTTTTGAGTGACAGTGCAGGATCTAGAGGCAGTTGTGGTGAACAGGTCTGAGCTCATTCTACACATTAGGACAGGGGTGTCAACTCATTTGTGTCACGGGCTGAAATTCAGCTCCCACAGCGGGTCGTGGGCCGCATATAATAGAGAAAAATGTTCCAATAAATGAATAATAATAAGCTGTGATTTGGTCAAAGCCCCAACTTGACTGTAGCTTCATTAATAACAACGGCTTATACTTGTAATACACTTTACAAGCCTGTGTCCTACATAGTAGTTATTATAATAACTACTTATTATTCATTTACTCCACACTTGGTGGTGGTAAGCTGTTATTGAAGCCACAGCCGCCCTGGGGCAGACTGTCCATTTACCACGTGGCTATATAATGAGTTGTTCATATCCTGAGCTCTTGTTATGTCAGTGCCCTCTGCTGGACACATGTTTTTATTTTATTTAATGACCCCTAGTGGCCAGAATGAGCATTCTGGTTATTCTTTAAAAATTCATAACTCCTCACAGGAATGGGCTAGAGACGTACTTTTTTCCTACATACTCTGGAACATGTAGGAGGAGGAAAATACATACTCTGTACTCTGTATAGTCCCTTTAAGGGAGGTGGGTTGTACTCAGTTACATTTACTCAAGTACATGTATTTAAGTAACTTTTAGAAGTAATTGTAGTATGCCGTTTTTTCAGACGGTGCTGTTTACTTCTACTTGAGTAATACTGAAATGAAGTATCTGTTTCTTACTTGGCAGTGGCGCAGATGGTAGCGCGGGTCGTCTCATGATCGGAAGGTCAGCGGTTCTAATCCCAGCTCCTGCAGGTGCAGACTGTCGAGTGTTTGATGGTGGTCAGAGGGACCGTTGGCGCAGATGTGAGCAGCCTCGCTTCTGTCAGTCTGCCACAGGGGAAACTGTGGCTGCAAATGTAGCTTACCACCATCAGCATGGAGTGAATGACTTTAATCAAATAAGATTCCCCTTCCCTACTTGAGTTACAAACATAGTAACTCGTGCCAGATCTTCATGTTGACATAGCAAAGATGTATTTTGTGTTTTGGTATCACTTTAGATTAAGGCGGGCTCATTATGTATTAATAAGCATTATCATTTTAGGGTAAGGGTTAGGTTAAGGGCTGGCTATTATTAATGGCCTATTAGTTTGTTAACAGATAAAAGCATAAGCAGTGTATTCAAACTTAAAAAGCATATTATTAATGCTTATTAATAACGAGCACACCTTAATATAAAGCGTTACCTACAATTTTCACATCATTTCATTTTTTGTTTCTCATCATTTATGTCAGTGGTTCCCAGCCTTTATTATCTTGCACACCCCTTGGGCCTTTCAGTGGTCATCCATGTACCCCCTACCTCAAGAGTGTTGCAGATATTTAGAAAGTGATTACTTAAAAGTGGTATTTGTAAGAAAAAGGACAATGTTGCAGTCAAAATCAAACTAAAATTCTCCCAAAGCAACACATTTTTCTGCAAAATATAGCTTTTCTTATAAAAAACGATGTTCAATTCCCCCCTTTCTTTCAATCTGAAATAGTTCCAAGTACCCCCTGCTAGGTCCTCAAGTACCCCTAGGGGTCCCCGTACCCCTGGTTGGGAAACACTGATTTATGTCGCGACTGAAACCACTACTTTTTGCTTCTACTTCAGTAAAATTATGTCAAAGCAACGTCACTTTTACTACCGCCTCTGTCTTTTAATACAACCCCCACCTGAACCCCCATCTTCTCCAGTTCGAGCCGATAAATGAATGTGCACAAGTCAGTCCAGGCCCGTCATTTCCTCTTTATTCATATCCTGTTTTTATTGTACATGTTTTGGCTGTCCCGTATCCGTCTCGTCTGACACTATATAATATCAGTCCGATGCCACGGGCGGCTGAGCATTTATTAAAGGCAACATGAGGAAGCCGCACTGTAATCCTTAATCTGCGTTTTCAAAGGTTGGCGCGTGTGGGGGATCAATGAAAAACAGTTGTAATGATCCAATTAATTATGGGCGGAATTAAAAACTCGCGCGTAAAAATCAATCTTTCACGGCGCCGAGGATGAGATCAAATTGGCGCCCCATCTGTTCGGGAGATTTGTAGCAGCGCCGCGGCGGCTGCTGTGGCCTCCCCTGCTCCGGAGCGCGAGGAGGAGGAGGAGGAGGAGGAAGAGGAGAAGAAGGAGAAGGAGGAGGTGGAAGAAGAGAGGAGGAAGAAGAAGAAATAGAGAGGAGGAAGAAGAGAGGAGGAGGAAGAAGAGGAGGAAGAAAAAGAGAGGAGGAGGAGGAGGAAGAAGAAGAGAGGAGGAAGAAGAGGAGGAAGAAAAAGAGAGGAGGAGGACGAGGAAGAAAAAGAGAGGAGGAGGAGGAGGAAGAAGAGAAGAGGAAGAAGAGGAGGAAGAAAAAGAGAGGAGGAAGAAGGAGGAAGAAAAAGAGAGGAGGAGGACGAGGAAGAAGAGGAGGAAGAAGGAGGAAGAGTAAGAAGGAGGAAGAGGAGGAAGAAAAAGAGGAGGAGGACGAGGATGAAGAAGAGAGGAGGAGGACGAGGAAGAAGAAGAGAGGAGGAGGACGAGGAAGAAGAAGAGAGGAGGACGAGGAAGAAGAAGAAGGAGGAAGAGGAAGAAGGAGGAGGCGGAGGAAGAAAAAGAGGAGGAGGACGAGGAAGAAGAAGAGAGGAGGAGGACGAGGAAGAAGAAGAGAGGAGGAGGACGAGGAAGAAGAAGAGAGGAGGAGGACGAGGAAGAAGAAGAGAGGAGGAAGAAGAGGAGGAAGAAGGAGGAAGAGGAAGAAGGAGGAGGCGGAGGAAGAAAAAGAGGAGGAGGACGAGGAAGAAGAAGAGAGGAGGAGGACGAGGAAGAAGAAGAGAGGAGGAGGACGAGGAAGAAGAAGAGAGGAGGAGGACGAGGAAGAAGAAGAGAGGAGGAGGACGAGGAAGAAGAAGAGAGGAGGAGGACGAGGAAGAAGAAGAGAGGAGGAAGAAGAGGAGGAAGAAGGAGGAAGAGGAAGAAGGAGGAGGCGGAGGAAGAAAAAGAGGAGGAGGACGAGGAAGAAGAAGAAAGGAGGAGGACGAGGAAGAAGAAGAGAGGAGGAGGACGAGGAAGAAGAAGAGAGGAGGACGAGGAAGAAGAAGAGAGGAGGAGGAAGGAGAGGAGGAAGAAGGAGATGGAGCACGAGGAGGAAGAGGAGGAGGAGGAAGAAGAAGAAGAGGAAGAGAGGATTCCATTATCAACATATTAACGCGCGGGATTTGTGTGTCACAGAGGGCTTTACCCAAATCTAAAAGCTTCTTGAAAAAAGTGTCAAAATAGGGACAAAAATGAGACAAAAACGAGGATGAAAACGGCGCAACAACGTAACAAAAAAGCAACAGAGAAGAGAGAAAAGGCGACTAAAGAGTAAAAGAAAACGGACAAAAAAGTGAAGAAAAAGTGACAAAAACGCAAAAAAAAGCAATAAAAAATGTGTTACAAAGTGCTGACATTTATTTTAGCTTTCATATGAGGCACTGCTCTGGCCAATAGACTGTCACGATTTAGATGTGGGTGAAGGCTCCAGTTCAGCTTTACCCAAATGTATTACACTCGGTTAAGGCGGGGCTTAAGAGGTTTAGGAAGAAATGACATAAACTGACCTAAAGTGTGAGTATATTTGGTCTGGTCTTTGATCAATGGAACAAGGGACTTTGTGGGATTTCTGTTTGTTCCATTAGCATTTTTATCTGATCATAGATTAGTTTATTCAAGCGATTTTACTTCATTTTTCTCATTCAAGTTGGTCATTTTTCCAGTGAAGTTCAGTTTTTTACGCATGCGCTGGAAGAAACACCATTGCTTAAAAAGTGTTTGAATTATGACATTTAAAGCTGATTTGGAGGAAAGGTTTGGACTGTCTTGAAAGCAGGAGATTTGCCAGTGGAACAAGCAAATTATGTTTTGTCATCGACTTTTTTGTGTTTTAATTTGTCTTAATTTAAGTGAAATAAAGCTTGTGGCCATCTGATTTCAAGACAAAACAAAAACAGCATCAGTGTTGTTTATCCAAGCACAACCCCCCCCCCCCCCCCCCTTTTTTTTTTTTATTGTTACTTTTTTTTTATTGTGTTTTTGTCACATTTTTACCACTTTTCCTGATGTGTTTTTGTCACTTTTTTGCTGCTTTTTTCTCCCCAATAAGCTTTTAGATGTGGGTGAGGCCAAACTGGGGATAAAGTGCTCAGTTCAGGCCGGGGTTGAGAGGTTAATGTGGGTTTTAGGGAAAGGCCTTCTATGTATTTGAGCTGCCATTTGTGCCACTGCGGGGAAAGCAAGAGCAAAGGAACTGCAGCTCCATGGGCTCAGGTCTATGGGTCTCGGGTCAGGTTCAGGGTGACCACCTCAAATAGTAGTGGAACATAGAGGGCCAGACGTCACATGAAGATCAGCACTGAAGTGTTTTCTTTGCTGTTTTGGCCCCCCAAAAAATCACACATACAGATAAAAACATTGGAAAACATATTATCATCCCGAAAGTTAGGACACAATAAAACTGCAGAATTAAGTTGTTTTTTTTGCCTCATTTATCATTTCTAAATAGAAAAAAAAAATGGAAACATTGGATTAAGCAAAGCAATGGTTGTAACATTTGGATATTTGATAAATTGGGTAAAATAATTGTATAAAACTGACAAAATGTCATTAGAACATGCAGTTGATTGTGCTTTGGACCACACTATATTTCTTTTTCTTTCTTTTTTTGGCACAATTCCTTTAATGACTCGAAAAACAACAACTCAGAAACACTGGTGGATAAGTTCCTTCTCTATATAAATCTCATATGTCGACATAAAACCGCCTCATTTGTCTAAATTACTAAAAAAGAATATTCCAACACAGGATTATTTATGGATAATTTGGATTTCACTGTGTGTCGTTTTGTACAACTTTATAAGCAAAGGCCTAAATCAAACGGACTTTGCAAGACGGCCACACGTTCTGAAGCGCTTCTACAGCTCTGATTATTGATTCATTTCCTCAGAAGGTTGACTTCATAATAATAAATAAAATGTATTATTATATAGTTTTGTTCTAAAGTCAACCGTCAGACATGATCACCACCAATGGCTTGTTTTGTTTAAAAATAGAGACCACATATCTGCCATGTTGAGTCGCTTGCTGTGCGTAAAAGCGAACAAAAGTCTGATTTACGCGCAGAAGATTAAGGCACGTGGGCCCATTTGATTTTTTTTTTTTTTTTTTACATTATAGGCTACGTTTAGTTAATTATGACGTCAACCAAATTGCGGACGTTTATCAATGTTACGCACGCTGCCTCATTTGTCCATTTGAATTAAACGTAATCATCACATTATCCAAACGTGTGACTGAACGGCACTGCTTTTGCCGTATCTTTCCAAAGGCCCCTGTGTCATTCCCGTCGCTTTATCGCCAATTTGTATTAAGCTGATTTATTGGAAGTTTTTTTTTTTTTTTTTTTTTTCTTTCTGTCATGCGTAAAATTGAACTCGAGTGTGACGTTGCGTCGGTCGGGTTTGGATGGTTGGATGGATGGATGAATGGATGGGGAGAGTCTGTCGTTACGCAGACGTCACGGTTTGGTTTTTACGCACCAGAGATGACAGCGCGCCGGCTGCGTGGGGGGTTGGTAATGGGAGAAAGATGCACAAGGCGCGAGGAGGTGATTGTGTTCGGCGCCCGCGGATTTTCGCACCGAACCATCTTGATTTTACGCGTAATACCCGTGCGTATTTTAGGAGCGTGTAGAGGCGCAATAGGCCAATCCTCCAGCTGTAGGTACTCCTGACCAAACCTGACCTGTCCCCTCTTTTGTCTGCACTTAGAGCCATTTAGACCTTTATCCCCCCCGTCCCACCGATTTACATAATGTCCCACTTTTCCAATAACGTTAGTTTTAATTCCTTGTCCAACCTTTTTTTTTTTTGCACAACCTGTGATGTTTTTCTGACTTGCCACTCAACCAGCAATGCGTAAAATTGTCCCCAAAAACCTCTGCGTAAAACCTTTGGAAATTATTCGTCAATAACAGTTACTCCTGCGGAAAAAAAATTAAGAGGTTTTTTGCCAACTCCACTTCGGTGCTTTTTTTTTTTTCTTTTTTTTGGTGCGTAAAAGCGGTTTGCGTGACGTCGCCATAGCGCAGTGTACGCTCCGCTCCTATGCGCATGGGGAATGCTCGCTGTATGTGCGTCTTCCTCTTCCCCTAAAAAAAAAAGAACTCTCAGTCTCCCTCCCCACAACATGCACGACCTTCTTCCCCTCCCTCCCTCCCCCCCTCCCTCTCTCCGCTGCTCCGTACACAGGCCATTAGCGCGCAGAGATGAACGAGCGGCGCTGTCGATAGCCTATTACACCTGAGCTAATGGGAGAAACACTTACCAAACTCCTGACTTCGCCGCCAAATGGAGTGGGACCGGACCGGAGTCACGCGTTTTTGTTTTGTTTTTATTTTATTTTTTATTTTATTTTTATGAGAAAGGGTCGATTTCTTTTGTCAAGGAAAACTACAATATTTTATTACAATGGTATGAGTCGATCTCCCAAGTGTTTTGTTGTTGGTTCGTGCGTAAATGTTGCATCCAGGAGTCAGTACATTACGGGCAAAAGTTTGGAGAGTTCGTTTTTTTCCTTCATATGGAAATTGTGTTTTAAACTAAAAAAATGGTGAAAAAGATTCTTCCAGACAGCGGCATTTTGCTCTGACGTCTCTGCGCTTTTGAGCTTCACGATGTCGTCACAGAAATGGTTTTCACTTCGCAGACTGTGAGACCATTTCAGGGACAAGGGCCTTATGAAGCTCAGAGACAAAATGCCAAGAATAAAGGGTGGCCATTTTGAGGAATTTAAAATATATTATATTATTTCACCGTTTTCCCCCGTTTCCTACATAATCCCACGTGCTCATTCCGTGTAATGTCTTCAATGAGAATCTACAATCTAAATAGTGTTGAAAATAAAGAAAAGCCGATACATAAAAGAGGGTTTCCAAACTGTATTTAAATTATACTAATAATGATTTAACGTTCTGCTGAAGATCTGATGCATAATGTAAGACAGTAATAAAGTAAATGTCCCCGTTTTTAAGCATTGCTTCCAAATACAAACCACAACAAGACTGAATTTTGACGATTTTTTGGGCGTTTTCGGCCCTTTTTCATTGTGTCTTTTTGTTGCTTTTTTATTGTTGCTTTTCCTGCCTGTTTTTGTCTTCTTTTGTCGCTTCTTTGTTGCTTTTTAGCCAGGTTTTTGTCGCTATATTGACATTTTTTTTTCAAGGAACTTTTAGATTTGGGTCAAGCCAAAACTGCAGAAAATGTGCTCGGTTAAGGCGGGAGTTAAGAGAGCCGGTCTTTTGAACGGCTCTTTGAAATGAACGGCTCCCAACGACTCGGCTCGCAGTAAAGAGCCTTTTGAAATGGAGCATTTTCATGGACCCCAGGAAGATATTGACGAGGCATTAATAAACAATAAACTCTTAATATAGCTTTCAACTTGTTTACCTTAATAAATCCTTTCCGTAGTCCCTCTGGGGGTAATGCAAGTGTTAATGGGATGATTGGGGGGTCTTTCATCTCCCCCTGGTGTCTCTGGCCAGAAAACCACAATTGTAACTTCCCTGCCTACGGGTCATAGTTACCAATACACGCTAATGGAATCACGGAGAAGAAGCTAACAGGCTAACGGGCAAGGCTAACTGCGGGCTAGCGCCACTTAAACAGTATTTACAGCCAAGTTTGAGTGAAAAGGTGATCTCCATTGTGTAGCTGGATGAACGATATCCCTCTGTCCCTTTGTCTTTTCTGTCAACGTAGTATTTACTCTCACGGACAATTTATGAGTAAAAAAACGCAACATGCTACGACACCTTATGGCGTCTAGGGGCAAGAGTTAAATTAGCTCTGTTCATTGTTACTAAGCTAGCTTCTTTATTATAAAAAAAAAAAAAAAGAAATCATTAAAATCTGGGCTCTGCTTTGGACCCAATTCATCCGTACAGCTGCGACTTTCTCTTTGTAAGTCAGGACTCAAGATATATATATATATATATTGCCATGTTGTTTTATTACTTTTTATACCATGGTCTGGGTGAATGCTCGATTCTGATTGGCTGGAGGGGGGTCCATGACACCTAGCCCGGAAACAATAACAGTTAAATCACGTTCGATACGTTTGATAAGTGTGACGTCATGACCTGCGCTTCCGGGTAATAGTAGACCAGCAAATATGTGAGAAAAAAACATTTAAAAAAAACTGAAACTCAGCAAACACCGCAAAAAAGTGAAACACTGCTGTTGTTGATTCAATATGTTCTTTGCTATTGGCTTAAATAAAGAAAATCAAATTGGTTAGTCCAATTAAAACCATATAGATTGAACATTGTGTTTTGATACATTTTTGTATGTACATCCAATGGTCTATTGCAAATTGACAGTTATTTATAAAAGTTAATTGATCTAATGAACAATCGTTCGTCGAGCCATCGAACACAGGGGGCAGCACTGACAACCGCAGCACTTGACTCTACCAACTAACGCTGAAGAAGATGACACACCACGTGTTCCAGATTTCAAATGTGGCCAAGACCTTTTCACTCAAGATCTGGCCAGACCCACTGTTGGAACTTTACAGCGAGAAAAGGTAAGTTAAAAGCATATTTAGACTTGTAAACTTAATACATGTGTCCTGTATGTATGCACAGAGGCGTCAGATAGAATTCTCCTTAAGTTGAATTTTAATTGAACATGTTTTGGCACTGAAACTGAATAAATTGATTGTGCATCAAATCTCTTAAATATTGTAGGCTATGAGTATTAGGTTGAAGGTTTTATTTTTGACCAATTGCACCCTTATGATTTAGATATTACACTAATTTAGGAGGGTTAAGCGCAGCCGCCATTTTGTGTCGTGACATCGCCTGGACTTTGAAATGCAACTCGCATAAAATATGAATGAATATTATTCCTTAACGTGTTTTGCAAGCGCTTAAACCAGTGATGTGACGTTCACGAACGAATCGAGTCTTTGTTCGTCTCTTCACTGAGAACGACGGGAGCCGAGCGGAGCCAAGTCCCTGTAGAGAACATGAACTCTTTTTCTTTATTATTCCTCTTCGCGCTTAAGTTGTGCATGCTTATTTTGCGAAACAAGTGTGAGTGCTGGAGTGGGGCGGAGAGAGGAGTGGCACCGGGACAGACCGCGGGACGTGCGCGCGGCCTGCGGGGAAAGGGTTTTAGAGCGCGGCTCTGGGGAAACAGCGAGTGAGCGCGGCCGAACGTTCCCAGCGCCAGCTCTCCCGGGCCATGGGAGAGGAAAGGTGCGCGGGGTCGGTGAGTGATGCAGCGGCTACAGGCGCCCCGACACGAAACATCTTCCACCTGTTCGCTCAGCTCCACTCCGCTCTTGGCCGCCTCCGAACGGCAGCGACATCACCGCGCCCACTGCCTCCTCCGCCCCGGTCACCTCCACCGCTGCTGCTGCCCCACAGGGAGCTCAAAGTGAGCAGCATGAATGAAATAATAAACAACTGTTTAGGGGCAGACGAGCCCCACGTTGAAACATTATTATATGACCTGTAATTACAAATAAAGGACAGAAAATGTTTGACCCAACTTCCAAAAGTGACTGTCATAAAAAAGTCATAAAAAGTCATTTGTAAAATAATTTGTTCAAAAAGCTGAACCAAGCAAATGTAATTAATGTTCAGCTCTTCTTTATTGTGTACTTTTTGTAATTTTAGCATGAATATGCGTTGCACTTTTTTTCTTAACTTATTTATTACATTCACAAGACTATATGCATTTTAGTCTGTTAAATTTGCTGAAAAAATGAGACCATTTACAGTTAAGTAATGTATTTTTCTGTGTCTCATCTGCACAGGAGCCGTCCCCCACACCAGCACTAGGACGAGGACTCCTGTTTGCTGGTCATCTCCATTTGAGGAGGTAGGTCTATGCATTATTTGAAAGGCATAATGTTATGTAACCTTATTGTACCAGCACATTTTCAAGAATATATCTATATATTTAAATTACTACAATGTCTGTACATACTTGTTTACAGTTAAATAATTATCTTACAGGCTTCCATGAGCGGTACACTGGATGCAGGTACACACCATGTGTACTGAAGTTAGTGATGCTGTTCCAGTGGACGCGCATTTAAAGAACATCAGGTATGACTGGGCTTGAAAATAACAATGTCTTTGTAGTGCTTGTGCTCTTAGCTGTAAAATCTCTTATTATATTAGGTATTAACAACCGCCAATTTTACATAATTTACAAAACTTAACTGTTCAGATTTGAGCAACATCAATGCTATTAATCATTTCTCTATTTGATCGGTTCTTTATTGGTTCTCTGGGTTCCTGATCAATGGCCTACATAACATATGTGCATCTTGTAGTTTAACAATTGATCAGAGCCAATAAATGGATCTTTTTTGACAAGTGTGCGAGCTTACAATGGGCTCTATTCACACAAGTGACACATGACTTCAGACTGGACTCTCTGGGAGGCACTGCTTTCCTCTCCCATTATTTCCCTATGGAGGATTAACAGTGTCTCATCCAAATAAATGAATAGTACTAGATTACATGGCAGGTTGTAAACATCATACTGGATGTAAAGGCTTCACTGAAGGACATGTCAGTGTTCCATCGTGGTATATGTTTTTGTCCTCAAGCTAAGGGCTAACTTTTTTCTTCGGTCAAGTATTTACATCCAACATAATGTTTTTAACATGTACCTTCAACTGTTCATGGGTAATTCACTGTCCATGGAATCTAGAGCTTTTCATTAATTTGGACGAGACACTGCTAATCCCCGACAAGGAAATAACGGGAGAGGAAGAGCAGCGACTCTCGGAGAATCTAGTCAGAAGTCCCTCATATAGAGCCAATCATGTACTATAATGCATTTGAAAAAAATCTGCAAATAAGCCTTTGGATGTTATGTACATAACATCGGCCACTGAGTTGGCAATGTTTTCTTAAACTGTCCCTGTCAAAGAAACATATAAATGAATAAGGGTATTGAACAAATATTAGAAAATGAACTGAAAGCTGAAGATATTAGAGTTGCAGGAGAAATATGGTTTTATTTTACCCAAAAACTAAAATTAGTTCTCTTGTAGTACTGTGCAATACCTAAAATTTTGCAAAAGATCAATATCATGTAAATACTGGAGCCAGTCCTTTTGTCTAAAATTGGTGTATATATATGCTTCTTTATATTTTAATTAAGAAATACCATAGGAATGTATCATTTTCTAACTTTACTTTACAAAATGGGGGAAATCAGGCTTTTTCATAGAAGGAGAAGATGAACGACATTTCAAATATTGTAAGATTCTGGTTTGTGTTTAACATGAAGTGCACATTTATTACTGATTTGGGTATTTTGAGAGCGGACATACTTACTTACATACTTTCTCAGAGCTCCCCTTTAATACATGTATTTTCAGTTTTATCTACAGCTGCAGTAATGTTATTTACAAAACCCTCATACTGTAATTACAAAGTTAAAATACCAGTGGCTCATTCAGACTCTGTTTGACCTGGTTAAGGCTTAGTTTAGCCGGGTTTAGACCCGACCATGAAAATCATTGCATTATTTGTAAATTCTAATATGTGTTATTCCACTCATGTTTTGCAGATTCAGCAAGATTTCCGTGTGGAGGACGAGCCGATAGCAGTCGTCGTAACACCCATCGTGAAGATTGTGACAGATCTGCATTCAATGGTTCAAGACTTTGCAATTCGGACTCATAACGCCTCAACATGAAGTACCCAAAGAAATGTGAACGCACAGTTGAATTCATCCTGAAGGTACTCATGGGACTGGATAACAAGAAATGAACACGGATCACAGGGAGACTGATGCAGTGATTATGATGCTGTACCTTGGCTGCACAGTTGTTGTTTTTTGGAAAATTCTTGTTCATCCTGTTTTGCTGTGAAAGTGTTTGAAAATGCATAACAATGTGGCTAAATACATTATACTACAGTTTTAACACTTTTTCTCAAAATGTTTAACCAGCTTTTGAACCTTGAGCCAAGAATTGAAAAATTAGAAAGTATGAAATGTTTGTGTGTACCTACATTACTCATATTACAAAATATTGCAATTTGCATTTGTACATACAATGTCTTTGGCAATAAAAAAGTAAATTAATCCAAATGTGTTTTAATGAAATTAATCAATTTAAATGAAATCAATAAATGGCATTGATTAAGCCATTAAAAGTACATTGGTTCAATGAAAAAATTTAAATTGGCTCATATCTGCTAATGAAGAGTTTTAAATTGACTCAATTAACCTTTGAACATTCAAGTCAGGAACATTTTTTTGTTGAACCAATTTAAAATGTTCACAGTTACAGATGAAACATTTATAGTTGGACTAATGAATATATATCATTATGAACAACTAGTAAAATGCGGATGTAAATGATTTCTAAACAATTTGCAGATTAAGCCAATGTTTTATTTTTCTCAGTGTACTGCTAAAAAACTCATATTTACTAAAGTCGCTATTCTGGGGTTAGCGTAGCTGCTGCGCCATTAGCATTGTATCTCCGCTAACCCGGATGTACCAATTTTGGTAAATATCACTTTTACAGCAGTAGGTTCAGTATTTTTGGCTCGTGGGCCTGATAAATAAGTCTGTTCGGTAACTCTCTGTTGAGTTTGAGAAATATTGATGTTGATGTGTTATTAAAGAGAGTTTTTTGAGAGAGTAGTGGTCATACCGCCTTTGCTCTGCCCAACCCCGTCAGACCTTGGAAGCTAAGCAGGGAAGGGCCTCGCTTCCGTCAGTCTACCCCAGGGCAGCTGTGGCTCCAATTGTAGCTTATACCACCACCGGGTATGGAGTGAATGAATAGTGCAATGTAAAGCGTCTTTGAGTGTCCAGAAAAGCGCTATTTAAAACCGATGCATTATTATTATTATTATTATTTTTGTAGTTTCTCGCACCTCTGTAGAGCTGTGGCGTCACCACTTAACAAACGTATATCACTCCACTGCAGCTGTTTCCATAGTAA
This sequence comes from Gobius niger, assembly GCF_951799975.1. Lineage (NCBI taxonomy): Eukaryota > Metazoa > Chordata > Actinopteri > Gobiiformes > Gobiidae > Gobius > Gobius niger. The sequence continues at coordinate 24,125,597 of NC_136870.1, read as the reverse complement.
TGATAAACAATTGAGCCGGAACTAGCTTCAGGTAAAGCTGATTAGAAAGTGAAATAACTCCTGCCCGGGGCTTAAAAAAAAATAAGCAAACAGGCCTTAATGAAGTTTCAGGTGGTGGAATATGGTATAGGTGGGACAATGCACTCCGAGGTGTCCATTATCAGAATAACTGGACTCCGCTTTGTCCAGTTTTTTCTGATAATGGACACCTCGGAGTGCATGGTCCCTTACATAAACCATAAGCTGCACAATAACTATTTCCAGTCTCTTGGGCCTTTTGAACTCCTTCGGTTCCTGTGTCTAATTCACATCAGTGTCCCCCGACGTGCCATGAGCCTCAGGGCCAATGTTGCAGGAATTAACCTTACAAATAAGCTCACATTTAACAACAACATCTCCCCTAATTAACAACCAAACAGTCCAAACAGAAACCGCCCTGCAAGTGGCAAAAACAAAATCTTTCCGATGCTGCGTGAGGCTTAACCCCCCCAATCCCCCCCCCCACCCCACCTCCTTCTTCCAAATCCGAGCAGGGAGAGACAGAGAAGGGAGAAGGGGGTGGTCTGCTCTAAGGAGGATGTAGCTTTAAGGGAATTGTGCAGCGGAGTGTGAAATTACAGCCTATAGTGCTACATATTGTACCAGAAACCCCACTCCAAAAACAGTAACAAAAAAAAAAAAAAAGAGAAGGGGGGGGGGGGGGACAAAAATTATCCCCAAACCTGACCGGGAGGCAGTGAAGAAATGCCCCCCAGGTTCAAACGGGAGGCGGGACCGGAGGAAATGGCTAAAAGTGTTGGATTCTAAGTGAAAAGGAACAAAGGAATGAGATTTAGGATTAATTAGAGTCATTAAAGCACATTCCAGGTTCAACAATGCTGTCAGAGGATCAGTTCATTTATTTAAAGCAACACTGCGGAACATTCCGGGGTCAAGAGCAGTTCTGAACGGCTCTTTAACCTCTTAACCCCCGCCCGCCTGGAACAAGCGCCTTTCCTCCAGTTCGGCATTACCTGAATGTGAAAGCTTCATTACCGGAGAGTTCACAGCCCAGAGGCCCAGTGTAACGCCTCATTGGAAAGCTAAGACTTACAAAATTGAGCATATTTTTTTGTTGTGGTGTCGCAGCATTAGCGTCACATTTTTTAAGTGTTTTTATCATGTTTTCTTTGTTTGTTTTTGTCATTTTATGTTGCTTTTTCACTGCTTTTTTTTCCATTGCTTTTTTGTTGCCTTTTTATCAAATTTTGTATTTTTTTTGTTGCTTCTTTGTCCGTTTTGTTTTGTTTTGTTGCTTTTTCATCATTTGGACACTTTTTGTCAACAAGCTTTTAGATTTGGGTGATGCCAAATTGGAGAAAGTGCTCGGTTCAGGCGGTGGTTAAAGGGGCCAGAAGCAAGTTCACCATTTTATACTCACTACTGCCACCTCAGGTCATACGTGTAACTGCAGCTTCTATATTAAGCTTGTGCATGACAGCACTTCGGAGCCGAAGCAACAACTTTTTGAGTGACAGTTCAGGATTTTAGAGGCAGTTGTGGTGAAAAGGTCTGATTCTCCACATTAGGACATGGCTGAACATGTAGGGGGAGGAAAATACATTATTTTAACATTTCTAAACTCCCTATATTCCCTTTAGGAGGCTAAAAAGAGCCAGTCTTTTGAATGGCTCTTTGAAATGAACGGATCCCAACGGCTCGGCTCCCGGTAAAGAGCCGTAAATCCCATCCCAAAACTACAAACATTTGTATGTGGTTATTGTCACAGGACCACGTGTATTTTTCATGTACATATAGCTTTTATTTATTTTCTACATCAGAACTATGGGGAACATTTCCCTCTGGCTCTTTCTGGCTTGGTTTTGTCTAATCATGTGTTTTATAAAACTGTCCCATTCAAATAAGCTCATCTAAAACTATAGACACCAACAGTGTTTGTGTGGTGTAACTGCGTCCATTAATCCAGAATGTTTGTGGTGTTTAAAAGAAGACGCATACGCCGATATACAATTGTTTAAAATGTTTATTAAGTGAAATTGTTTAGTATGTGCAGATCTGTAAAGAAAAAAGTGTATGTAATAATTTACAGTAATGTTTAATTGTGGAAGTAACTCTTTAGGTGTTCCGGCCAAGGTTCCGGGTTCATCCACTCTGCTCAAACAGGAGGGGAGTTCTGGGTGTTTAGCTTAATTCAATACAGTATATTTTAAAGAAGAAATTCACTGTATATATTTATATTGTTGTCATTGTTTGCTCTGCTTATTGTTGAGATAATTGTAAACTTTGTAATTGATCTGTACCTGTACTTACCCGTGTTTGTTATGGTATATTCCAATTATCACCACCTGCTATAAAAGTAGCCTCAGTGACTCCGCTAACAGTGGCTGCTGGAACATGTTTTTAACTCTTGTTTGGGGGGGTGTAAGTATTTGTAAATGAAGGCACACTTGGGTCTGCAGTGGAGATCCGCCTCAGCTCTGGTTTGTTCCTCCAGGTTTAAAGGCCGTCGTGACATGACAGACGTCACAGGTGGGTTTTCATCAGAATAACACTTTTTTATTAGGGCTGTGACAATATATCGTTTCGCAATATATATCATGATACACCTTTGTCGCAATATCAATCCTTTTTAAATGTAATATATCTTCTGGAACAGTTACTATGGTAAACCTACACTTCACAGTCTCGAGGGCCCTATTGCTGGGTTGCAGGTTCCAGAATATGATGATGTCACCGGACCCAGTCAGGGCAGGGGCCAGTTTTTCCTATTAACTGCATTACACTTTTACAAGTCGTAGCTAAAAAGAAAATTTATGAATGACAAAAATGATCATTAATATCAGTCACTGGGTCCATGATCTCTCTGTACAACAACGACATTTTTCTCACAAACAAAATAATTGTACCCCTATATAAAATGACGGGCCTTTAGAACACTGTGATGTCACCTGCAACCCAGCAATTCAATTCTGAATAATTAGTTGTGCCTAAACTCAATCTCAACCTTATTCCTCACATTTCTAACATCCCATTTCCTCATAGAAACAAGTTGTTAAGCCTTTTCCACAGTTTTCAGGATCACTGTCACAATAATGCTGAAAACAATCCGCTCGCCACTTGCCAAAAAAGAAAATGTTTTTTATACAGTGTCCTTTTACCATTCACTTGAGGGATACAGTTATTTATTTCCACTTCTTTGGCATTAGTCCACAACTTTTGGACACACCTTTCTTTTCTTTCTCAAAGGGTTCACAATCCTGTATTGCCAGATGCATGGTATCGGCTCCTAAGTATCGTGACATGTATTGTATTGCAACTAAAGCAAATCGTCCCAGCCTCAGTACAGTAAATATACTTTGTTTGGCTGCCTTTGGTTAAAGTATCTCCATGACGACGAGCTGGAAGATATGGCTTTTCTTTTATTGCTGTACATCTAATAATAAGTCATCTCTTATACTGAATATAGGCGAATATAGGCCTGTTTTATGGTTTGGCTTTATCTTTAATTTCAGTATAGAATATTTAAGAGTGCATATTTTTGAACTGGGGAGAACTGGCTGGGTTAAGACGGTGGTTAAGAGGTGTTTCCGCTCATCACAGAGGCCCGTGATGTAAGGCCTATGGGCTATTTTTATCCCTCCACTTTCCCCCCCAAACTCTTACTTTCCTCAACCACAACTTCACCTCATTCCGGGACCGAGGTCTTTGTGAAACGATGCAGCGCCATCTACAGAAGGTCTCTGGTATTTTCCATTTCGCCTCGAGCTCTGCCTCTCTCTCTCTCTCTCCCCCCTCTCTCTCTCTCTCTGCTCCCGGGGCCCACGAAACATCCCCGTGTCCATCATTACGCATCATCTTTGGGCGCAAGCACCAGACATCCAGGACGTTTTTTACGCACAGGAAAGCCTTGTTATTCACCGCAAAGTAATGTTGTTTAATGGGCAGATCTGGCCAACGTCCTGTAGACAAAATATACTGTGTTTAATCATTAATATCATCCAAGTCAGTCTAACGTTCAATTAACTCAATGACGTTCCCTTGGAGTTTTACGCACGTGTTAAGTTCATACCTTTTAATTTCTATAAAACAAACATTAATGTGTTCCCCCTAAAAGTTTGCCTGAAAACGTGTTTCAGAATCGTCCATTAAAGGGACTCCCTAATTTTGAACCTTTTTAGTCAAAATGTGACGAAATGTGTGTTTTTAACCATCTTTCGGAGTCAATATGTGACGGAAAAGGCAAACCCCTTTTCGTCACATATTGACTATTTGGGTTGACCATACACACCGCCAACAAATCATAATATGGCGCAAACTTGACGCATCAGGCTGATACTTTTATGGGGCAAAAATAATTTTACCCCACAAGAAGGAAAAAAAAGTGTCAGGTATAGCTCTTTTAATGACACCACGTCAACTAAACTCTTTTTGCGCATTTTACGCATGAAATATTACACACGTTTTAGTTCCGGCCTGTTTGAATCCTAAGCCGTTCTGTATTTTCAAACAGTTTAGGCGCTTCTGTTGAACAGATTCCGGCGATCCATTACTGACGCCTAATAAACTATGGCACTGTACTTCTTTTATTTACTTCCCTCCCCTTCCCCTTCACCCCCCGCGTGCGCGCTGCGCTGTCGCCGCCACCAGAGACCACCTCGTTTTTTTTGGACCGCCGGTCATTTTGTCGTTGGCGAATCGCACAAAGTGTTGGCATCCATCGCCTTTGTCTGACAAGTCATCCATAGAAGTAGAAACGCTGTTAGAGCAAAAAGAAGGGGGGGTGGGTGGGGTTGTTCTATACGGCGAGAGGGGAGAGAGAAAGAAAGGGGAGAGAGGAGAGGAGAGGAGTGAAGAGAGAGAAGAAGAGGAGGAGGAGGGCTGCAGTTTTCAGATCCCAGCGAGTGCATGCGGCGAGCGAGCGGGTTCGTTCATCCCACCCCCTTCCCAAAAACAGCGAAGCCTTTTACGCGTGCGAAGGTTTTTTTTTTTCCTTCTTCTGGAAACGCTAAGGCCACTTTGGACGCGGAAGACATCCCCCTCACCGCCTTTTGGACTTTCGTGAGATTTAATTTTGCTTCTCGTCGTGGCTCGCTGTCACTGAAAAGAAAAAGAAAAAACAACAACGCTTTCGGGGTTGAGAATGTTACGCACCTGCTCTTCCCTGGGATCGGACTGCTAAAAGGCGAAGGAAAGCGAGGGGCAACTTTTTTTTTTTTCGGAGTGGGGGAAAAAGCAGAAGTTGTCGGGACGAGGAGCGGTGGTGGAGAGAAAAAAAAAGGCTGAAAGATAAAATAGCCTGAAATAAATAAATCGTCCACCTTTTTTTTTTTGGTGGTGTTGTTGTTTTTTTTCTTCGCGTTCCCGTCCCCCCCGCTCAGGAAGGCGAAACGGCGGCTTCAGTTGATTACCTGTCTTTCCTTTGCTATCCAATGGATATTCACTGCAAAGCGGACCCCTTCTCTGCGATGCACCGTAAGTAGCCCAGAGGAGCGAGACAGGCTTGCTTTGCTGCCACCACTGCGGCTGCCTGCTTAAAAAAAAAAAAAAAAAAAAGACACCGAGCAGCGCCATGTGACTCTACACTCACTGATTTACACGCAAAACGAACTCCTAAATGCATTACCAGGTGTTAAAACTAAACGTAGCAATGTATGAATTGCGCACGATGGGGAAACGCGTCTTAAATCGTCAATTAATAGCTCGAAATCCTGCACGAACTGACTTGAAGTGGAGATAATTACTCACAAATCTACCAGGGGATATTTATTTTTAATTCAAGATGAGCTGGCGATTGAGTGTAAGCGGCTTAAACTGCAGTAATAGCTCGAAATTACGCATATTACGCACAGTATTAAACGGCGTCAAAAATAATGTAAAGAATATTACGCACAATTTTGGATGTGTTACAGCAAGGAACGCGTGGGGGAAATGGCAATAATAAAAGAAAAAGAAAAGGCACAAACATGCTCGAGTCAGGCCACACTTGGATAAAATCGAAAAATAGATAATTAACTTTGGTTTCTTAATTTCAAAGAAGTTCAACACGAGAGAAGTGTCTTTAAATAGAAGTAAAACAATATATAGTGATGATATTGTGTTGTGCATTTTTATCAAAAGCGTAATGGAAGTGGCTTAAGCGCTGTTTGGTGTAATCCAAGTTGTCCAAAGCGTAAATAATTATCGTGGCAAAAGTGGCACGCAGAGGTGAATGTAAACAAAGAGCTCCGTGCAGTTTTGGCAGGTCCTTTTACGCACGCTGCTTCCCGCGCTGTCTCTCCGCGTTTGGGCCTAATCAGCGAGACAGGTTACTCGCACATCTATTATTAAAAAGTTACTACTACTACTACAACAACAACTACTACTATTACTACTACTGGCCTACTTTTTTAACGTAACTAAGCCCGCGTAAACGCCCCCACTTCACCCGCGCGTCATTTGGAAGACGGGCCCCCATGAATAATTGACGCGTTGTTCCTTTACCAAATAATATGTAACATGAGTAATCAAAGCGTGTTCAATTATTTAGCGTGGAGCGCGCGCGGAGAAGGGCCCCGCAACTTAATATCCGCGAGCGCGAGCCGGTTGGGCGCCCAAATGTGAGGTCAGTGCGTGGAAATTATAGGTGAAGGGGGGAAAAAAAAAAGATGAATATTTGGGAGGGGGATCGATTTGCATTTTGAAGGGGCTCCATGGCGCAGAACCGCAACCCAACGCGTAATAAAGATGACCAGTGCCAGGATTTTAAAGCATATTTTTACAACATTGCATTAGATATTAATGCGTAAAATGAGTCTACTGGTTTGTTCGGAAGCCTATGTTTATTGTTTTTTAAAACATTCATATAATAAAAAAAAACCCCAAACACATTTAAGTATTTTGTTTACGTGCCAAGTTCGGTATAACATGCATGACATAAATAAGTGAATATTCTGATATTTCTAATAATGTGCTTCCAACAGGGAAAAATATTAATAATAAAAATAAAATATAGGCCATTACTGTCATTGCATAGATTCTTTGATCCATTTGAACAAACTAAAAATTGTAACCAAAGGCAAAAATGATGTGCCAGTCCAAAAGAAATACACCTCCAATGCAAATACATATGGAAACATGAATAATAATTATGCATTTAAATTAGGAGTGCAGGTACACTATCCCACTGAACAGCAGAACTCGTAATTAAGTGTAAGGCATGGTATTTTGTGTTCTTTGGTAAAGCTTATATGTGACTTTTTCTTGCTTCTTTGCGCCTTTATGTAATGTCGCGGCTCGCTGTGCTGCACGCTGTTGTCTCCTTCGCAGGGCACGGCGGGGTGAACCAGCTCGGGGGGGTCTTCGTGAACGGCAGGCCGCTCCCAGACGTGGTCCGACAGCGCATCGTGGAGCTGGCGCACCAGGGGGTCCGACCCTGCGACATCTCCAGGCAGCTGCGCGTGAGCCACGGCTGCGTCAGCAAGATCCTGGGCAGGTACGGCGTGGCAGCGCCCGGATCCGTGCCCTCTCCTTCTCCTTCCTCTTCTTCTTCTTCCGCTGGAAAGATGTGTGTGTGCGTGTGTGTCTTCTTGGTGGGGATTTTGGAGAGTTTTAGCGAATCTGGAGGCGGGTTTCTTTGCCAAACACTAGGCCTATATAAGAAAAAAAACTCTAAACAATATCCTAGTTGCGAAGAAAGGATGATATAGCTTATGTGTTTTTAAGGCCAAAACAAACTAAATGAAAAACGACTTGCGGTTTGAGCGGGGTTGCGCACACAATGTACCCCTCTGGTATGATGCGTAACGCTGGTTTGGCATGATTGACTACTTTAATTGCAATAAAAAGTCCAACGTTACAACAATGTAATGTAACAACACGCCTATTAAAAAAAATAACCCACATGATTTTATGGCCTATAAGGAAAAACGTGTGTTTGCGCACAACACGTTCACGACAGAGTCCTTGGCTTGTTTTGGCTCATCTACTTCCATAACTCTGAATAATGACAATGAACTGTTGTGGAGATGTATATTTAAATTACTTTTAGAATCAGGCTTAGGATGTGCACACTGTAAAGAACTCCCAATGTTGCAATGCGTGCGTCCTGCTAATGCGTAATTTGGATCAAGGTTTAGATGATTGGGCTGCATTTTTACGCATACGGATTATATATCATTAACAATTTCAATAGCAGTTTGTAAGGTGAAAGCCACAGTGTTGGTTTTAGCCTGTGTTTCGCATAAATAAGAGGGAAGAAAAAAAAAAAAATCACAGCACAAACAAGGCCCCTATGCTAAACGCCTATTCCGTTTATTCCATTAAAAGTCATTCAATTCAACACAAAACGCCAATATTCTGGACTTGTGGAGAAAACGCAGGGAGGGGAGAGGGCTTTGAATGGAGCTGAAGTGAAGCGGAAAATTAGTTAAAATGGCCAAATGAATTAATTTTATAAGGAGATACCCATAATGCATTCGTGATTAGCATAATAGCACAATTTGCGTAAGGCTAGCTTGTTTCCCAAATTAAAAGACGGCGACGCCAGGGGTCTTTTCCAACGTGATCCTCCTATTAATTGGGATTAATCGCGAATTTTGCAGCCAATATTAAGCTAATTATGTTGTGACATCGTTGTTAGTGTTGTTGTGCGGGATGGTTTAAAAAAAAAAAGGAAAAAAGTATAAAAGTTAGGGGGGAAGTTAACGTTAGCAGAGGATGCAAGTTTAGCTAACGCGCTCTCTTGTTTTTGTTTTATCATGTCTTGCAGATATTACGAGACTGGCAGCATCAAACCAGGCGTAATCGGTGGGTCAAAGCCTAAAGTCGCCACGCCAAAAGTTGTGGACAAAATAGCCGATTACAAAAGGCAAAACCCCACGATGTTCGCGTGGGAGATCCGGGACAGGCTGCTGGCGGAGGGCGTCTGCGATAACGACACCGTACCGAGCGTGTCGTCCATAAACAGGTAAGAAATTAAAAACACACAAAATGGTGGTGGTGGTTGTTGTTTGTTGTTTGTTGTTGTTGTTGTTGTTGTTGTTGTTGTTGTGTAGAGATGTCTCGGTGTCGCTGAATGCCTATGGGTTTAGATTGGCTGGACGTAAACAGACTAATGGACAGGGAAGGCTGTGCGTAAATTGAAAACCATTGATTACGTGCACTTGCGTGGACGTGGAGGTGTCTCGTGCGAGCGCGTGTGTGGCCTGGTGTTGGGTTAACCTCTTAACCCCCACCTGAACCGAGCACATTTTTGCCAGTTTGGCTTTACCCAAATCTAAAAGCTTCAGAGTTTTACAGCCTATAGGCCAGGGTAATGCCTCATTTGAAAGCAAAGACCTACAAAACAGATTTTTTTTGCAGTGTTGTCATTTTTTGTCATGTTTTTCGTATTTTTTTGGGGGGGTTATTTTTTTTGTCGCTTTTTGTGTATTTTTTACATAATTTTTTAACACTTTTTTGTAATTTTTTTGTTGCTGTTTTGTAATTTTTTGTCTCGTTTTCGTTGCTATTTTGATTTTTTTTCAAGAAGCGTTTAGATTGAGGTAAAACCGAACAGGAGAAAATGTGCCGGGTTCAGGTTGGGGGTTAAGGAGGTTAATTTCTGGACATATGTAAAAATCTCCTCCGTTAAATGTCACGTGCTTGAGTGTTTTGAAGTTGTCGTTGTCATCGCGCCCCTGCTTGTACTTTGGTAATCTAATACACATGTTATCAAGTAACAATATACTTGAGCTGATTTCCATTTGGGCTGCACTTCGGAGTCACACAGTCCTGCCCACCTCAGGGTCCCGGAAGTAAAAGTCCCATTCAGAATATCCAATAGGCTTAGAACACAGAAATACATAAGAGAGTGTCATTTGATGTGGTTAAGTTGACAGGAAGTGGACACAATGAAGACGATAAACACTGAGAGGTTTGAGTCAGTGGGATTTCTCTTGAACCAGAGCGAGATTCGGACATTTGTTTGGTTTCCTTGATCTTCTTCAGCCTGAAACATTTGGGGTCTTGGCGTTTTTTCTAATCACGACCATTAATAGCGATTGCAGTTGTTTTACGACTTGAACGCACCAAATTAAAGTAATTCTGAGTGTGTGATTGTCAAGAATAAGAAGTCGATGTAAGAACTAGTGCCCAAAAGTGTTGATTTTTTTCTGTTTTTAGAGCAGGCTGTTCATGAATAGATTAGAAGAGTTTTGATCTTTGAATAAAAACTTGCATGGTTTAACTTACAGTAATGTTTGACATATAAAAGACTGCTTCTTGAATCCGTGCTTAAAGGGATATTTCAGGATTTTTGACATAAGGCCTCATTTCCTAGTTATCCAGAGTGTTGTTGATTTCTGGAGATATTTTTTTTCTTAACTTCATGCAGTTCTTATATTTGAAGAGCTTAGTGGCTCTAGGCTAGTGCATGTCTATGGTATCAGCTAGCCTGCATTAAAAACAGTGCACCTGAGGCAAATCACTTATAACACCAGACTAACCATATAAATGTCTGTGTTAGTAGAATCATTATAACTGTTTTGCATTTATATTTGAGCAGCATCAGCTTCGTGGTTGTATAAGCTACGCAGTGGTGGAGTGAGCTGCTAGAAAATAATCCCTCAAAATTCATGTGATTTAGTAATTTAGTTATATTCCAAAAATGATTCTATGGACACAGACATTTATATGGTTAGTCTGGTGTTTTAAGTGATTTGTCTCGGGTGCACTGTTTTTAATGCAGGCTAGCTGATACCATAGACATGGACTAGCCTAGCGCCTCTAAGCTCTTCAAATATAAGAACTGCATGAATTACAAAAAAAAAATATCTCCAGAAATCAACAACAACACTGGATAACTAGGAAATGAGGCCCTATGTCAAAAATCCTGAAACATCCCTTTAATATTTGTCATAGTACCGAGTTTCGGTGTGAAGTTTGCCGTATTAGTATCTATTAGTATCTATCTAGACCCACTACACTAGATCACCGTATGTGGAGGTTTTGAGTTCATTTGGTTAATTGATGTTTTTCAAATAAATGGTAAATCCTGAAAAATGGCTGCTTTGTAGAGCTAAGGTCCCTCACACGTCGGGATGGGACCATAATGAAATTTGGGGTCCCGATTATCTATATTAGCGATATTATCACGATATTTGCCTATGGTTTAAAAAATCACTTAAACTGCAGAAATGATGGGGATTGGCCAATTACTAGATATTCCTCTGCATTGTCTTCTGTAATTGTCATATTGAGGGAGACATAAAGTATATAAAGGCACACTGTGTAAGAGTTTGGACAATACTGTTGTCATCAATACAAAACAGGACACAGAAAATGCTATTTCTGCAGTGGGTAATCGAAGAATGGATTTGGATGAGGAACTAACCTACTGAAATCTTAAATACTGCTGACTTTAGTCACATCTCCATGGAGACGTACCCACTCCCGGTAAAGTTACAGGCACTGGTTGTCTGATTTAGCGATTATCTTCTAGCACAATAATCACAATAATCAAAAAATGTGGCGATCGATTAATTGCTGCATTTTTTATCTCGATTAACGATATTCTTGTTTTATCGTCCCATCCCTACTGAACGGGTTTTTTGACCTCTCTCACTGTCATTGTTTGAAATTCAAAATCTGTGGTGTAAGTTTCAATCTCATCTTGGCCAGAGATTTAAACATTTTCCCCCAAATTATCCAAGTGAATAATCCGGGATCTCCACTACACAAATTTATAACTAATAATATAAGCAGAAAACACGTTTAAAATCTGCTTTAGTGACATTGTTTACTTTGTTCGTTGACCTCAATTCACAAAACTGATGCTGTTTTCAATTATATTTTCGACCGAGGCGACTCTGAAGATTGTCATTTCCTTTTCTGTGAGAAAAGGCAGCACAAAAATTAAGGCCTGTTGTCTCAAAATCAAGTTTTCTTTGCGCACTTGCATCAATATCGTCCCTTTTGTCGCTCATACAGGCTCCAAACTCTCCAGCCTTTGACTTATTACGTATTTTTGAAGTCTTTTTTCAGAGGGATTTTGTTTTATCTAATTAATAGCTTGAACCCCACAACAAAGTCCGCTGAAAAATAATACTCTAAAACTATATCAACGAAGTACGACCATACAGTTAAACCTGATTTGATCCATGATCCAGATTTTGTTGCTAAAAAAAAGACAATCTCGGCCACTTTTATTCATCTGTGTATGAAAACGTGAAATGACAGAATACTTGTAAAGCTAGGGCTGCTCGATTATTGAAAAAATAATAATCACGATTATTTTAGTCATAGTTGAAATCATGATTATTCAAACGATTATTTGTTGCATTTAAAAAGGTCTTTATTGTATTTATATATTTATTAATAAAAAAAACTATGCTGAATATTTTCTGTTTTCTGAACAGTTATAAAAGTACAAATGATTTCAAGTATGTCTCGATTAAGGAGAGGTCTCTGTTTCACACCTGCCCCCTGCTGGCCAGCCCTCACACCTGCGCAAGCAAACTGAGCAGATTTCCAAACGTTTTTTTTATTTTTATTATGCTTATTTTGTAATCGTTTAGTGTAATAATCGAAATCGTAATCGTAATTGCACAGCCCTATGTAAAGCATTTCTTTCTCCCCTGTCTCTGGCAAACATAGTTTCCCTTTTCTCCTGCAGCGTCTCATCCGAGATACCGTGTTAAACTAAGAACTCTTTGGGGCCAATGGTTGGAACGCCTCGGCCCGGTTTGGCATTTGGCGTGTAGCGTTTGGCGCGTGGAAGGCCCGCTCTCCTCCTGGTCGTCATGCGGTTGGTCTCGGTCTCAAAGGTGCAATTCAATCTTTCACCCCCAAACTCCCTCAACAATCACCGCGCCGCGTCCGACACTGAGCGAACGCGGCGAGATGAAAAGCGATCAATATGCGGCGACCGGATCCCCTGGCGCCGTATAAAGCAGGCCAATTTTCCTGGAGCGCGCGGAGAGAGCGGCGCTATCATGACTGACGCCGGCCCGGGCGCAGAAAATATGTACCAGGATGAGGCTTGGCTTTTGGTTATGGGACACCAAACCTTTTATTGCTTTAAAAATGATAAGCTCATGTTGATTTCCTTTCAATTTTAAAGGGACTGTACAGAGTTTAAAAAATTAGAAATGATGTTTTTTCCTTCCCCTTCTTGTTCCAGCCATGTGCTAATGTGTAGAATCAGACCTGTTCACCACAACTGCCTCTAAAATCCTGCACTGTCACTCAAAAAGGTGTTAATTCAGGTCTGAAGTGCCGTTATGCACAAGCTTAATATAGAGGGTGCAGTTACACATATGACCTGAGGTGGCAGTAGTGAGTATAAAATGGCTAACTTGCATCTAGCCCCTTTAACGTTTTTTGCATTGGAATTGTTTCTTACTGAGATATTTTTGGACGAGTCTTACCCTTATAATAAAATGTGTTGTTTTAAACACATCCAGAGCATAAATATTCAGTAGGTTGAAATGGGAACTTCTAAACCAGGGGTAGTTTGCTTGGTGGAGGGCCGATTTTCTTTATTGTAAAAAGACCAAGGGCCAAACCTGACAATTTTAGCCAAAAGTAAAGCACCACTTTCTACAAATGCCAGTGCTGTGCATAATATATGCCCTAATGTGGTGTTCTGTTTGGACATTTTTAAGTAATTGACAGTATTTCTCACATTTTTACAGTACTTCACCCCCTGCCTTTTTAACCAAACACATTCTCTCCGGTTTGACCTTCCCAAAATCTAAAGTTCAATTTTAGGCTGTAAGCTCCAGTCGAGAAGCTGTTACATTTGGGTAAAGCTGAACTGGAGAAAATGTGCTTGGTTAAAGGAACAGGCCACCGTTTTTCCATACTGAGATATGTTCTTACCTGAGCTTAGACGAGTTGATGCGTAGCTGTCTGGTCTTTATGCGTGCCCTCAGTCACACAAAACGACTAAAGCTGTCACGTCATTCCTGTTACCAATTTTTAATATGTAAATCCAAGTATATTTCTGTTGTAACTTATTTAATCAATGTCTACTGTAAATGTAGTTTCAGTGGGTACAAAAGCTTCTGTGCTAGTTAGCATTAACATTAGCATTAGCCTGCAATTGGCAAATTGGTCAAACTTGGTCATTCCTGTTACCTTTCTGAGGAAGAGAAATAGAAAAAATCCATTCAAAAAATTAAAATAGATTGAGATTTCCCCCATACATTTTTGTACACGACTTTTTCCCAATTTAAAATATATCAAGAAAAATCTGCGACTCTGTTTATGACTGAACTGCGATTTTAATTAAGTTGCAATTAAGGTGAAATGCTGCAGGTGAAAACATAGATTTTTCACCCAATGATCAATGGATTTTTAGCCAGGGTTCTCCCATAACATCTTAGTTTCTAAAGTAAATGAATTTTAAATAGCTTACTCAAAAACTAAACAAACCTTTCAGTCAAAAACAAACTAAAAGTCAGCCTATAAAGTAACATTAACTAATAAACCATTATGAACAAGTTTTCAACCAATGAAGTTTGTCAGACCTGTTTTTATTGTTGAAAAATACCGTCATACACTGACAATACACTGACTCATTACTTTGCTTGGGGGGGCGGGACGTCACCGGCTCGTCTCCATGGTGATATCGCTGGTTTAAGGCGAGACACTGCGGGTGAATAGGGGGAAAAAAAATAATTTAGTGATATCAATTTGCTGAACATTACTGACTTCAATATGAGACAAAAATGTATTGCAAGTTTAGTTTTTGAATAAGTGGAAAAATCTGTAAAATGTTCCCTATGCTTTTGGCTTCAAAGCTCAATAAATCAGGCTGGGAATTAGATATTAAAAAATCCTTCTGCAAAAAACTTAGAAATATTGCTACGTCCAAGGTAGGAAAGTTTGGAGTCTTTTGGAGCTGCTATAGTGGAGGGATCATTGCATGAGTGGAACGAAAACTGCCTTATTTTGACACCCCACTGCAGAAAGGGCGTTGTTGGTGTCTCGGGGAACTTCAGGAGCACATTCTTCTATTTTTTGAGGTGCGCGTTGCCCCCGTCGGCCCCGTCCCTCCTCCACCGACTGCTCCGGAGGAAATTGGTTATGATTGGGTATAATTGCTAGAAACATGGGCCTAATAGAAACAGAGAAATCCCGGCCAATTCAGATCTGAGCTGGCAGTTTAATTAGATCAAACGGTCTCCTATGAGTTCTCGCTGAGGTTTTCTATTCGGATCTGTCGTAATTGTCTTTGCATCGGGGCAAAATGGGAAGGATTGTTCTAATTATAGCAATCAAAGGCACATACTCGGGCGCTCCGTCAAAGGAAACATTTCTTTATGCGGCCATTCAAATCACGCTTTAATTGCTTATTGGATTTCAGTGCTAATTAATGCAGATTTATTGACTGAATGCGAAGATTAGCAGCTGCTGTGAGTTGGTGAAAATATCGTTCAGTACAATATCGGTGTAATATTGTATATATTTCTAAGTTTATGAGGCTCTGTTAAGCTGGATATAACGTTATTTAACGGTTTACCTTTTGTATATTGTTCAATAAATGACAATATTTGCATTTAAATTAAAGTAACACAATATAACACAACTCTTCACAACCTCAGCGTCAGCTCGGTCTCACACTAATATGTTGGTTATTATAATTGTGTAGGAACAACACTTCCTGACCTGGGATGTGCTAGAGAAAGCTCTGCCCAGTGGTCACACTCTCTCATCATCAATACAAGGTCTTGGTGAAAGATTAAAGCAACACTGGACTGGATGGAAATACATTTTTGACATTGTAGAGGCAGTTTGAAACAATGCAACAGTGAATGAAACAAACCTTAAAGAGGGAGCATTATGCTTTTTTCAATCACATAGCACCAGTCTATAGCACACTATAACCTTCTGTTGGTCTGTAAATGCAGTAATTAAAAATAACTGCCTTGTATAAAATTACTCTCTCAAAATGGCTGTAGTGAATGTCTTGAAATAGGCCTCTGTCTCTTTAAGAACCTCTGAGCCTTTCAGACGCGCCCCCTCCACACGCTGTCTGTGGCATCAGTGGGGAGGGGGTTCTGCTGAGGAGCAGTGGTTGGTTACTCGGCTGGTGACGAAAGCTCGGAGGCGTCTCCAGGAGGTGGGGGCGTTCCTAGGAGGACTCAGGCAAACCTATCCCTAAAATGGCCGCCATCAGAGTTTTTACAGATTACTCAAAAATACGTGAATGTGCCAAGGCAACACTTCAGGCATGTTTTTAATGAGGGAATGACATAATAACATGATGTAAAGCTTGAAAAAGTTGATTTTGCATAATACCCCCCCTTTAAAGGGACTATACAGAGTTTAAAATGTTAAAATGAAGTATTTTCCTCCCCCTACATGTTCCAGCCATGTCCTAATGTGTAGTATGAGCTCAGACCTGTTCACCACATCCTGCACTGTCACTCAAAAAGGTGTTAATTCGGTCCGAAGTGCCGTCATGCACGAGTTTTATATAGAAGCTGCAGGTACGCGGAAGACCTGAGGTGGCAGTAGTGAGTATAAAATGGCTAACTTACATCTAGCCCCTTTTAAAGAGTCCAATCAAATATTTAGAAGGTGTGACTTGTTTTCTCTGTGGTCAGGCAGTGGTGTACCATCTCTGGAGATGAGAATCCTGAGAGCCACCAATAAATGATCTCAGGGCCGCAGTTTTAAATCATAGTAGGGAATCTTACTTGTGTAGGTCAACTTTGCGGAGTTCAGAGGAGTTTATTTTTATTCTTTAGTTGCCCGAATACAAGACAAAACCAGACGGCTAGCAATAGAAAGACGAAAAAGGCACTCAACGGTTCCATTAGAATTAACTGAAAGAACTGTCACAATAATTACTCTATCGACTTATCGTCCAATAAATGAAATTAGGATCAATATAATTGTATGTGCAATCATTTACTTATTTTATCCTACCTTTTTTTTTATTAGTACGAGAACATAAATTGTGCTTCATTGTGTTTCATTTTAGTTGTAACTCGTGTGCTCTCGGACAGGGTTTCCCAAAGTGATGGTCGGGACCCCTCAGGGGGTCACGAGATGTTTTCAATACAATATTTTTATAAATTCATAATAGTGAATTTGGTGTTTTTGATCAAAAGCAGTATATTTTAGTGAAATCAAGCCAAACATGAAAAAAAATGCACCAGAATGTATTATTATTACTAATTAAATTCTGTAGTAGGAGGTCCTGAGTTGCTGCTTTGGGGGTTGTGGTCTGGAGAGGATATGTTAATACGTACTTTTAGTGGTGCTAGTGCTAGGCTAGTGCATCTCTATGGTAACTAGTAGCCTGCATTAAAAACAGTCTGACCCGAGCACAGAGCACCTGAGGCAAATCACTTATAACACCAGACTAACCATATAAATGTCTATGTCGACCATTTTGGATTTAAAATAACTTATATTTGAGGTTGTAGCTACGCAGTGGCGGAGTGATCTGCTCGGTTACCGGATCTACAGTAGTTTGTTTACCTGTGGCCGGCATTACTACACGTGGAATTCACAAAGGAGCTTTCTACAAATCAGATATGGCAACGTTTGGAGGACGAGCCCATGATTTTGAGGTGTTCAATGCAGGCTACTAGTTACTATAGACATACGCTAACCTAGCACTAGCCTAGCACCGCTAAACTCTTCAAATATAAGGACTGCATGAAAAAAAAAAAATGAAAAAATATATATATATATCTCCAGAAATCAACAACACTCTGGATAACTCGGAAATGAGGCCATTTGTGAAAAATCCTGAAATATTCCTTTAAGTTGCTTTCAGTGGCATCAAGTGGTCACAATAATATCGTTTATTGCGATATTTTCCTGCCTCAATGCATCGAACTTCAGATTTTGTTATCATGACAGGCCTAAGTTTAAAGGGAAAATGGATGGAATTGCAAAATCTAATTGCGATTACAGGGAGAGAGAGGGGGAGACATGGGGGGGAGACACATGGGGGGAGACATGGGGGGAGACATGGGGGGAGACATGGGGGGAGACATGGGGGGAGACATGGGGGGAGACATGGGGGAGTGTTGGAGAGTGGACGGACGGAGGAGAGAGATGTGAACTTTGGTTAAGAGGCAGTGTTCCATGGCGCGGCATCAGCGTTACATTTTAATGAGCTGACGGGGCGAGCGAGCGGGACAGACGGCTCCTAAACGCAGAAAAGGCTGAAGAAAATTCATTTCATGCTTCGTGGCTGCTTAAAAAGGCCCATTTAAGGAGAGCCAGACACATGTATATGATCAATTCAGAATGTCGCGTAATGCCATCAAAAGAGCCCCACGCACCGACTTCTGCCGTTCCAATTAGGCTTTTTTTTTTTTCTATTTAGGACCAAGAAAGACACAGAGAGATAGAGAGAGCCGTAAGTGTCCTTTTTTTTATGTGGAAATTGAAATATGAACACAAAGAGATGAATAATATTGGCTGTAATGTGGTACTAAGAGCTGCTTTGAATTTCGATTTAGGGAATTTGACAGTTTTTGCTTCTTTGAGGATAATGTTTAGGAAAATGAACTGGAAGTGTATCTGGAATGTTGCTTACTGATTTAGATTTAAAGGTGCACTATGCAACTTTTTAGGTGAGAAAAAAAATATTTGCACGCATTTGACCTTTTAATGAGTCTGTGGCGTTATGGGTGCAGCATTTGTTTTCCCACAGTGGCCTCTATGACGTAGGGCTGTGCAATTAATCGAAATTCAATTACGATTTCGATTATTACACTAAACTATAACAAAATTAGCATAATGTTTTTTTTTTTTTTTTCAAAAACAAACTTGCATTATTCCAGGCCGCTGGGATTATTTTCCCTTTGCATTTCCTGTGCCATGGCTCATGCTTTTGCCTGACATAAAAACAAACAGCGCTGTGTGATGATGTCATCAGACCGCGCTGCTGAGTTTACTTGCGCAGGTGTGAGGACTGGCCAGCAGGGGGCAGGTGTGAAACAGAGACCTCTCTTTAATTAAGGCGTACTTGAAATCATTTGTACTTTTATGACTGTTCAGAAAACAGAAAATATTCAGCATAGTTTTTTTTTAAAGGCAACAAGTTAAATTATGACTAAAATAATCGTGATTCTTATATTTTCAATAATCGAGCAGCCTTACTCCAGGGTGAACTGTTTCTTGTGGTTTGTACCAGAAACGGACCAGAAACCCCAAAACAATTGATTCTGGAGCGTCATAAAGGCCACTGTGAGGTACAGCAAAGGTGCCATGCTGCACCCACAACGCCACCGAGTCACCTAAAGGTCAAATACACGCAAATATCATGTCTTTTTTGCATAAAAAGTTGCAATACATCTTTTAAGAAAAGATGTATTGCAAGTTTCAATATTTTTTCTGGAAATGAGGCAATTTATGTGGAAAAAGTCACCATGAAGAGGAGCAACATATAAAAAAATATCGTTTTGGAGTAAATGAGAAATCTGTAAAAAAAAAAAAAAAAAAACATAATTCAGAAAACAGAAAATTCAATACTGTGTAGAATTTTACCCAATAAATACATTTATGACAGATATTTTAATCCTTGAAATATACCTCCATGCATGCAACAAACATGACCATTCTTTGATCTCCCACTGCAGAAATAGCATTTTCTGTGTTGAGCTGGTCATTAGGAGTGATTCGGAGTTTTGCACTGATGGCAACCGTACAGTCAAAAATGTTACGCAGTGTGCCTTTAAAGGGACTATACAGAGTTTAAACCCTAGACCCTACAATGTGATAAAAATACAGGACCTGGAAATGCTTTTAATGTATCGGCTTTTCTTTAATGTCTTCAATGAAAATGTAAATAGTGCTGAAAATAAACTATGAATGAGCACATGGGATTATGGAGGAAGCAAAACATCACTCATTTGTTTTTCTAATTATAAATTCCCTTTATTCTTTCTCATATTCTCTCCATGAGCTTCATAAATTCCTTACAGCTCATTTGATCTTGACGATGGGAGAGCTTGACCACTGCCCAGAGGCTTCTCCTGCACATCCCCATTCTCAGAGGGATTAGAACACATACAATAGTTTGTGTAATGTCCTTGGCAAATAACTTTATATAGCTGAGTTTTAGTCGTGATTTTCCTGATTTAGTTCCATCAACATTTAGGATTTGATGAAATATCGGTGTTTCTCCTAAAGTGCAGCCGTACGTTCTGTTTAAACCTGCGAGTCGTTCCTTCTCAGGCTTAACCGGTGCTTTGAGGTGTTTTCTTCCCGCCGCTATGGAGACGCTGCTGTTTTCCAGTCGATTGGCCTCACACGTGCGGCTCGTCTGGTTTAGCGTGACAGAGAGAGTGACCCGAGGATGTGGTCAAGTAGAAGAGCACCTTTTAACCCGCATTCAATATTAAACGCTGCTCCAGACGCTGCAGCTCGAGCGGGGAGCGAGTCAGGCCGGGAACAAAACGCCATGTAAAGACAAGGACTACGACTGCAATGAGACGATATTTATTTCAGTTTACTACTGATTATATTAGGGCTGCAAGTTTTTGATTATTGTCTTATTGTAATTTTTCCTTGAAGCAGATTTTCGATCGTTCAGGTGAAGAGGAACTCACTCAACATCCAGTGCCCGTCTTTCCCAGAACAGTTCAGTTAAACATGAGCATTATTTCCGGTGGTAAAGCTGTTTTTGTCACACATGGCAACTTACGTTTGACTTTATGCATAAAACTGGCCAAAATTGCATACATGTTTTGTGACAATCGTTGTTTAATCGTTTTCAGGGATATTTAACAAGGTAAACTAAGTAACTTGTTTACCTTAATAAATCCTTAATATTTATCCCTTTAAAGGGATATTTTAAAGGGAAATATCAGGATTTTTGACATAGGGCCTCATTTCCTAGTTATCCAGAGTGTTCATGCAGTTCTTATGTTTGAAGAGTTTTGTGGCGCTAGGCTAGTGCAAGGCTAGCGCATTTCTATGGTATCAGCTAGCCTGCATTAAAAACAGTCTGACCCGCTCCACAGAGCACCTGAGGCAAATCACTTATAACACCAGACTAACCATATAAATGTCTGTGTCGATAGAATAATTTTTGGAATAAAACTGACCTTGCATCACATGAATGATCGCATTTTGAGGGACTATTTTCTAGCAGATCACTCCGCCGCTGCGTAGCTTATACAACCACGAGGAGGATCAAGCGTGCAAAGAAAAGTAGCGTGTGGGACCATTTCACCAAAAAGAATGTATGTTGCCGTTGTGTGATACAGTCCTTGCAGGTGCGGCTTGAAATCGCTTATTTTAGACTAAAACGGATTAACAGGTTTCAACCAGCTAATGAGGCTCGGTGGTCGGTCAAGAACATGTTGAATTTTCGTCATACCTAGTTGTGATGCTATTCCTCATCATAAACATCCTCACAGTGGTTTCAGGCTTCATTCATATATATAATCCTCATGAATGCTGCTCCGCCCTCTCCTGGTAAAAGACTGGCTTTGACCGTCATAGGTAAGATTGTCAAACCACCCCCATCCAGGAAGTGCCCAACGTGTCTGCGCTGGCCCCGCAGAGTAAACACACCCTTTTCAGAGCAGCGAGAGGCCGAGCAAAGTCATTTTTTGCGAAGTTGTGAAGAAGGGGCTCCTTTCTTACCTTCTCTGTAAAGTGGCATCACCTGTTCTTCCTTTTCCTTCATAAAGTGAATCGACAATCCAACAGTAGGGGCCGCAAAAGCCATGATCACGGCCTGACACGCCCACTTTTTAACACGCATTTTTCCAGACCCTACAAAAGACACAAGAAGAATCTGTCCGCGCCGCAAATATCCGAACCGAACCCGCTCTTCAATCCCACTCGATTGTATTGATCCGTAACGTGAGGCAATTTTAATATTTCTTTGGGGGATTTTCTGCTTCTGTCGGGTCGTTAATTCATTCGTCTAAATTGCTTATTCGATACGAGAACATGGATACCAAATAAAGCGCAGGGATTTATGCAGCTCCGAGTCCGAGGGCCGAATAACTGTTATGGGAGGAGTGGGGGAGAAAATGCCTACGTCGATACGGGCTCCGCTGGAAAGACGAGGCCTGGGATTTACCTCGAGAAAGATTTCTGTTTGTTTTCTGTCATAAATATTGTTGGATAACGCCCGAGCGCTGCATGCCTTTGTCTGTGTGAATATTGTCACAATGTTATGCAATGACACATGGCAAAAGGTGACATTTAAAGGTGCATTATGCA
The DNA here is from genome assembly GCF_951799975.1 of Gobius niger. Lineage (NCBI taxonomy): Eukaryota > Metazoa > Chordata > Actinopteri > Gobiiformes > Gobiidae > Gobius > Gobius niger. The sequence goes on along the minus strand of NC_136870.1, from coordinate 24,103,424 downwards.
ACTTTTTACGCGGTAAAAAATGTAATATTTGTGTGTGTTTGCCTTTGCAGTGACCCAGCGGCTGTATGAGTGGTCAGCATGGCCTTTAGTTTTCTATCACAGCGGTCTGTAGGACTCTCCAGGATCAATCGTTTGGAAGGTTTTTACCAAGGCTGGGTGCTGTTAAATGATGCTAGTCTGGTATTGAAAAAATTAAAGCAGTATATTCAAGCAGTATATATACTTATGTGTCCGTCCCATTGATATAACATGGGGGCTCCTGGTCGTCCCTATGGCAACACCGTAGAAAATATGTTATGGGTCCCATTGGCTTTTTTGATCGGGATGCCGTCAACTCTTTTTGTACCGAATTTCATCCATTTCCGAGAAAGTTTGACTCAAAATAAACATTTTCTTCTGCACCTGGAGGGTGAAGACTTTGACTGCGGCTCCTCCTGCTGGCAACTGTAGGAATAACGTATTAAAAAGCTATCTTTGAGTTTTGATTCACGACATGGTTTTCAGCTTCAGCACGGCCTGGTTAACACACTTCGAGCAGAACGACTCAGAGCCGAGATAATGTTGGATTATGGCTTCAAAAATGCGGACGACAGTTGTGGTTTTAAAGGGATTTTTTAGGATTTTTGACATAGGGCCTCATTTCCTAGTTATCCAGAGTGTAACTAATTTCTGGAGATATTATTTTTGTAATTTATACAGTTCTTATGTTTGAAGAGTTACGTGGCGCTAGGCTAGTGCATTTCTATGGTATCAGCTAGCCTGCATTAAAAACAGTCTGACCCGCTCCACAGTGCACCAGAGGTAAATCACTTATAACACCAGACTAACCATATAAAAAACATTTTGCATTTAAAAGAACTTATATTTGAGCAGCATCAGCTTCGTGGTTGTATAAGCTACGCAGCGGCGGAGTGATCTGCTAGAAAATAGTCCCTCAAAATGCGACCATTCATGTGATTCAAGTTCAGTTATATTCCACAAATTATTCTATTGACACAGACATTTATATGGTTAGTCTGGCGTTATAAGTGATTTGCCTCAGGTGCTCTGTGGAGCGGGTCACACTGTTTTTAATGCAGGCTAGCTGATACCATAGAAATGCGCTAGCTTAGCACCATCTCCTGAAATCAGCAACACGAAGAATTAGAAACGGCTACATTAAGCGTGATCATCTGAGGATCACTCAAAACTGTGTGAATGTCGAGAGAATGGTGTTGGTTTAAAGCTTAAACAAATAATTTTGCATGAGATGTGCACTTTAGACGTGCAATATCTGTCAAAATAAGTTGCATTCACCTGACATCATAACTTTCTAAAGAGCCTATAGATTAAAAATGAGGAGACTGTGATTCAATAGTGCATAGATTTCTCACTTAACCTCATAAATGCTGATGCTGATTCTGATGCCGTCATGAATCAAAGCTAGTGCAAAGGTCAACGTCTCATCTGTCAACTCACATAATAAAAGCTTTGATTATTCTCTCATAACGTTGTCCAAAAATGGTGACATGTTGGCAAGATTTTGAACAGTTGAAATGACTTTTAGCTGATCAATGGACATTTTGGGTATATACGTCGACGTCATTTCGATTCCTCCGCAGAAATCTTAAACGGAAGCAGAAAAAAAACCCTCACTTGCCCTCTCCGGCGCGTCTTGATGAATCGTCTTAAAGTTTACAAATGGCGGTGACAGCGGCGGCTCTCCCCGAGTGCCACTCACATTAACGGAATCGGATGGCGGCGCGTGGCTTGTGCAGCCCAATAACGGACTATTGCATTCCTGTCACATATAATTTATAGCGGTGTATTTGCATCGCTTTGGGCCCGCGCACTCCGCTAATCCCCAACTTTTTTTTTTCCCCCGTGAGCCCCCGATCAATACGAGCTCATCCGCATCGGCACAGGCGCTGGCGGTGAAGGGGGAGGGCGGCGGCGGCGGTGGAGGTGTTGCAGGATATAAGGCGAAAGCGAAGAGTGAAATATCCAAATGGAGGTTTTCTGTTTCGAGGAGACACGGCTGAAACGAGTGTGTTAAAGGGACTACACGGAGCTTAAAAATGGACAAGCTTAATATAGAAGGTGCAGTTACACGTATGACCTGAGGTGGCAATAGTGAGTACTTGCATCGAGCCCCTTTACTTGAGTGAATTCATCTGAAAGTCGAACCTTTTTAGAGCTTTTTACAATGTCGTTCCCTCATCAAAAACAGACCTGGATCTGTGTTTCGACCCATTCGCGCATCTTTGAGTAGTGTTTGAATCTTCCCAGTGGTTGTTCTGAGCACATTGGCTCCTCCTTAGTTCCTACATACGCAGGAAATGCTTTCCTCAACTCTCGAGCTCTTGCAAAGCTCATTCCTCTCAATTCATTTTAATTTATGTATTTATTTATTTAATATGGACATAGCAATTGGACGAACCAGATGCATTGTTTAAAGTGTTGACCTGTCCATAGGTTGGCTTTTAGATGCAAAATAAAACTACAGCCACACGGGACTATTTACACTTTTCTCTTTTGAAACCGCAGCACAGCAAATGGGAGCAGGAGCAAGGGTGTGGGTGACTGTATCTCTAGATGGCTTGAAAATCAAGAAGCTGTTGTAGCTCAGTATTGGAAGTGTGAGATGGTGATGATGTGTTTCAGATTATGCTTTTTGCAGTATTTGGTAATAAACCTTTCCAAGATATTATGGGAGTTTGGGAGTTGAAATGAGTAGCTGTTCTGTGTGGAGTTATTTATGGTGCTGCTAATAAGCTAGGATGAAACGATGCATTTGTGAGCATGGCTGCAATCCGGGGTGGTTTGCGTGCATTTACAGTACGTGTTCATGAACTGTTTTGTAGAGGTTAAAGGAACAGGCCACCGTTTTTCCATACTGAGATATGTTCTTACCTGAGCTTAGACGAGTTCATACGTACCTGTCTGGTCTTTGTGCGAGCCCTCAGTCACGCACAAAGGATGTTGTTAGTATTTGGCCTCTCCCAGTGTATTCCTATGGAAGTCCTATGAAGTTAGAGGTGACCAAGTTCTTACACGGGCACAAAGACCAGACAGGTACGTATGAACTCATCTAAGCTCAGGTAAGAACATATCTCAGTATGGAAAAACTGTGGCCTGTTCCTTTAAAACTACAGCTTAAGTACTTGTTGTGAATGGAGACATAGGGATTTAGGCATATTTTCTATTTTACCTAAGTACAGTCATTTGCTGATTGCAATTTGGACTCACATGACATCAAGCTTGTAGACCTGATTGTCTGGGATCAGTATATTTGTTTACCAATTCACACTTCTGCCAATGGAGATAGAAAAAGATGCAGTAAATACCTCAAATTCTCTAATCCTGGCCTGTATTCCATCACCGGCCGGGTCTCTAACAGTGGTTCGCATCTGGCGGAGGCAAATAAAAGCTGGTCTCTAAAACCGGCCGGGGCTTTTATTAGAAACTATAGCGGTAGAAATATTCCCCATGTTAGGATCTCGTCTCATACTCGTGTAAATGTTAACACACAATGTCAATGTTCCACTATCAGCAGCGAACAGTTTCCTGTTGTCCCTACAAAATGAAAGGCGTCAATGTTCCAGCTGATGGGAGAGTGTTTGCAAAGTAAATTAATAAATGAACCTAATATTTTAGGTTCAAATGGACACAAATCTCGTTTTTCTTCATTATTCCTGGTCATCCGTTTTGCTCAAATAGAATTAAAGGCCTGTCTCTAACATTGGCCTGGTTCCAATAAAGGCCTGGTCCTCAATGTGCTTGAATAAATAAAGGCCCGGGCCTATATTAGAGAATTTACGGTATACCGTCACTTTGTGCTTCTTTCCCATAAACTTGCTTCATGTGATATTGTTTGCAGCAAAACCTTTGACGGTTCTGTGGTTCCTTCTCAATATTTTTGAAATTTCAAGAGTGCTGCATCCCTCTGACCCCCCTCCTCCCCATTTCGTGTGAGAGAAAGAAACTGCGTAATAATTCTGCACCTTATTCTTATTATTGGACCCGCTTTGGCCACACTTGTCTCATTACATCCCCTGGGATTCAGTATTACGCAGTTTTGAGTCTGAAAAGGTGAAGAAAAATAACAATCTGGTGTAATAATTCTGCACGCTCTGTCTTGTCTCGCTTCGAATTAGGACATATCAACTAAATTCAGCCATGAATGCATTGAAACAAGTCCAGTAATGCGTGAAAACCGCGTGTCCAATGGATAAATCTGTATTCGTCCACGCCTCTTGTTACTGTACGAGGTCTGGGAGCAGGAGCGGCCGGTTGGAGCCGCCAGAGCTTATCATGGAGCTGAACTGATGTCATTTCATGGTTTGTTTCAACGGTCAATCACTGCCAGGAGGTGCAATAGAGTCTTGGCTGCTGCCGGGCCTGGCTCAGTCACGTGGGTCAGACCTGGTTTTGACCTGGGGACTTGACTTTACACTGGTTTTGTTTCATATCTCGGCCCCTGTTTTTTTATTTGACGTTGTTTTCCCTCTGGTTTCCTCAGGATCATCAGGACTAAAGTGCAGCAGCCTTTCCACCCCTCTCCAGACGGCTCCTCGCTGACGTCGCCCGTACACACTATAGGTAACACTATATTATGTCCATTTGTAAATCCAACAACTCATTTAGCTTGTTTTGTACAGATGCATGGATATATTTGACAGGAGATAAACAGTGGTCATCCCGCCCCGTTCATGGAAATGGGCGGTGTGGGAAATTACACTTAGCTCCATATATGGTCATTTCATTTTTTGTTTTCCACTACGGAAAACCGGATGAATGTACAAAGCATTAATAATTGAATTGAAATAAGTGCTTTTGTCCTTGATTTGAGAGTCTAATTACAAGAAATCTGTCCATGGGGCAAGATTTTTAAGCTTAAATTAAGATAACTACAACAGTTTTATTTCAAGTAAATTATGATTTTTCATCTTGCTTTGAGTGCAGTAAATCTTAATCAAAGTGTAAAAACCTACCCCCATGGACAGATTTCTTGTAGTACCTATTTCAAGATTGAGTGAGGCCTTATGATTAGCTTATTTAAAAGATATCCAAAATTCCTCCCGGAAAAATATATGTTGCTAGTACATTAATAAATTGAAACCATAAATGTAAATCTGGGTCTATCTATGTTTATGCCCCTCAGAGTTGTCTTAGGAGGAAACTCTATCCTTAGGAAACATTAACATTTTTGGAGCCAGGCTGTTGAGCCATAGTATAGAGCAGTGGTTCCCAAAGTGGGATCCGGGGCCCCCTGGGGGGCCTCAAAGGCACTGCAGGGGGGCCCCTAAAACTTGTTTACAAGTACATTGAAAACCACAGATTTTGAAAAGAAATATACATTTATTGTGTTCCTCTTTAATCAGTATCTAGCTATGTTCATGTAATTTTAGCTGTAAGATAATGACTAATTATTTCAAATACAGTAACTTATTATTATTGGGGGGCCCTGGGAGATTTTTGGAACAATAAAGGGGCCGCGATGTCCCGGACTTTGGGAATGGCTGGTATAGAGGTCTTTCTGGAGTCGTTCTTGGCCACTAACGGGTGGTATTGCAGCACCATGAGGACCAAAGAGAAGCGCTATCCTTGCCCTGATGCGTGGAATGAAATATTAATTTCTGCTCTAATTTGAAGTACATATAACTAAAGTGTATTTGTTTGACAGTGCCTTTCTGAAATACTTCTCCTCCCTTGGCAGAAATCCGATTATTCCGTTCCAAATTCTTCATGATCGTCCCACTGCTGCGACATCTGTTCATTTCCACCGTGTGAAGTTGCCGTCAAAACTAAAAAATGTTCTTGGATGTTGCTGTTTGTGTTCAGTCCCGAGCAACGCGTCTCCCCCAGTCACCAGCGCCTCCCACGACCCCGCGGGCTCCTACTCCATCAACGGCATTCTGGGTATTCCCCGATCCAACGGCGAGAAGAGGAAACGAGACGAAGGTAGGAACTGGAATTCACTCTTTCAACGAAATGTAAATGCACTCTCCTCCGCTTTGGTGACTCTCACGGCCCGGATTATGCAAAGCCTCTTTTGGGGAAAGAGTTGTAACTTCTGTGTACATGTTATCAATTCAGTCCTCAAATTGCCTTTTTTTTTATTTTTATGGCGATTTTGTTAAATGGTAAATGGACTCAACCTATATAGCGCTTTTCTACCTTTACAGTAAGGGACCAGTCACCCATTCACTCTCTCATTCATACACCAGTGTATGCAGAGACACTGGAGGCAAGTAGGGTGAAGCGTCTTGCCCAAGGACACAATGACAGTGTACATTTGTGGGAGCTGGGATTTGAATCTACAATCTTCTGATCGCGAGACAACCCGCGCTCCCAACTGCTCCACTGTCGCACCGTCGATTTTTATACTTTTGATCACGTCATGCATAATAATAAACGCATTGGTTGGTCGAGCCAATATATCGGCATTTTACAATATTGGCTATCGGCCGATATCGACTTCCCGTTCTTCCTCCTGCCTAGACTTCCTTGGCCTCGGGGAACTGAGAATTATAGCGGTGAAAATCGCTCACAAGTTTGTGCGCCTTGGATTGTATTTTTTTCTTTCTTATGTTGCAGAATTTTGCTTATCTCGAAACTAGGGCTGAACGATATGGACAAAATTTCATATCTCGATATTCATACCAGATTTCACAATATCGATACGACATACTGTAACTATGGGTTGGGTGAAAACCACAAAAGAGTGCAGTTTTATTCGTTTATATCTTGCTTTTTCAATTTTAACATTTTGAATGTTCATATTGAGATACCTATATATTTGTGCTGCTTTGACAGGTAAGGGCTATAACTGGCATAAAATCGATGTTCTTGTTACTCCATACGCTTTATAGAAGATACATAGAAGAGACAATACCGCATCGAGATGGCTATATATTTTTCTTGTGCGATATTGATATCTTGAATGTTCATATCTCGATATCGATACAATAACGATATATCTTTCAGCCCTACTCGAAACCATAAGAGACAAACTTTTAAAAGTTTTTTGTTTTGTAATAGGGCAGGGTGATATAGCCTAAAATCATCACGATATAAAAAAAGAAATATCATGATTACGATATATATGGCCACAATGGTATATAACATTAGCATATTGGGGGATTTATTCCTTTTGGTTTAGTCAAATGGAAATGAAGTAATGCCACTGACACCGGACGGTCAGGCGGACCATTTGCAGTGACTGTTTGTTATCGGCATATCGTGAGCCATGTATCATGTATCATATTGAATTGTGAGGCACCCAGAGGTTCCCACCGCTTGTCATATGCTCTTTTCTGCAGGTTTTGCGGTGTTGTTGAAGAAATACATCCGAATAACTGACTTTTTTTTACTGATTTAAAGGAACATCTGTCGAATTTCCAACTGGATATTCCTTTTAAAAGATATTTCTATTCTCACGATGCTCCGTAATGCAACACCCTGCTGTCTGAAAACCCCTCCGTATCACTCCAGGCCCCTGTTGGTTGGTGCTTTATGCTCCGGAGAACCCCCACTTTGCTGATGTTGCAATTACGAGAGTTAAAAGTGTCCGCGTCCTCGCCGGATGGCCCGTATAAAACACCGTGGGGGTTAGAGCGCGGTGTCAGTCTGCCGCGGAAAGCCTTTTTGATTTGAAGACACGACCTCCGCTGTTGTCTCCTGCAATTAATCTTTATGGAGGTGATTAAAGGACCAAAGATAATTACGTGTCAAGATGATGTAGCCAGCCGCCCAGGTCAGGCACGGGCGGCGGTCGGTGGCGAGAAGAAGAGAGGGGAAAGGGATGAATGTTTTTTTTTTGTCTTTTCTCTCTGACAAAAGGGCTTTCTATAAGACGTACACGTGAAAAGGCATGGATTATAATGTGTTCAAGGTAAAAGTGCTCCATGCTTTATAGAAGATACAATTATGACCCAAAACATTTAGCTAAAATTCCATCAGTTCTGCCCAAAAGTTGTCTCTTCTTTATTATGATTTTGATTTTAATAATTTTGATCATCTCAAACACGTCCTTATCACTATTTTACACTTTGTTGGTTTGAAAATGCAGTGTTGATGCGAAGCCACTGAAACAAAATATCCAGTAGTTCCACTTCCTGATAGTCACATGATCTCCCCATAAGCCCCTCCCACTCTCCTCCTGTTGCTACAGACCAGTGAAGCTATGGCGAGTGTGTTTACTCCACGATGGGGTGACGGTGGTGCAGGTGGTAGAGCGGGATTGGAAGGTCGTGGGTTCGGATCCCAGCCTCCGCAAATGCACACTGTCCTTGTGTCCTTGGGCAAGACACTTCACCCTATCTGCCTCCAGTGTCTGCGTACATTGGTGTATGAATGGGAGAGTGAATGGGTGACTGGTTCCTTACTGTAAAGCGCTTTGGGCCTGATGAAGTAGAAGTGTGTTGTTTAAAGGGACTATACGGAGTTTAAAAATGTAAAAATGAAGTATTTTCCTCCCCCCTATGTATGACCTGAGGTGGCAGTAGTGAGTATGAAATGGCTAACTTGCATCTAGTCTCTTTAAGTTGACTCCATTTACCATTTACAATAAGAGGTTCAAGCTTTCCAGGAAATACTTACCTCACCTGCCGATCTCTTGTAAACGTAGGTCCTCAGGAGGAGCTTTTAGGAAAAGTGGTTCGAAACACAGCTCCAGGTCTGCTCTAAAAAGTCGATTGTGCATAAAAATGTAATTAAATACTAAGGCTGGGACAAATTATCGCATTAGACTTGGATCGCAACAGTGTTAATTTCGTCGACTAAAATATTTAGTCTTCATTTTAGTCAAAGAGATATTTTTGCTGACTAAAATTAGACTAAAACTAAATTTAAAGTTTTTCATGAGACTAAAACTGTGACTAAAATGTCCCGATATTTTAGTCGACTAAAAAAAGATTAAATAAAAATGAAAAGGAGAGACTAAAATCATCCGAACTTCTATTGACAGTCTGAAAAAGCCTCATCATTTAATTCACTGCCAAATGAACAGGTCTGAGCTTTATTCATGTGGAGCAGCTCCATGAAGTCGAGAACCTTGATTAAATATGATTATAATGAATATTATAAATATAAATCGACTAAATTACGCTTAAATTTGACATGCAATTTTAGTCGACTAAAACTAGACTAAAATTGAAAAGCTTTTTTTTTTTTACTAAATCTTGACTAACATTTAATTACATTTTAGTCAAAAGACTAAAACTAAAATAAAATATGTTGTCAAAATTGACACTTGATCGCAATACTTTGTGCTGCAATACCAAGCATCGATGCTTTATCAAGTATCGGAATACATTCAATACTTGTGTTAGGAGGCATTTTTTTTATCCCACACTCCTTTGTTTCCACAGCACTTTGGGACATTTTGTGTTAATGCACTTTTCAATCTAAACACTTCAGTAAATGTCAAATAGGTTTCTATACTTTGGACGCATGACTTTTTGCACATTTCAAGGTGAACATATCACTCATCATAATTATCGCATATAATCGCAATACGTATCGGATCGGACCCGGAGTATCGGATCGTGACAAAAGTGGATCGTACCAGCCCTATATAAAAGCCTTAAATTGGATTTCAACTAACATTAAATACAATTTTCTTGGGGAAGATGACGTTGCTAAACAATTTTTACAGCACAGGTTTGTCAAAAAAAAGAAGTTATGGTTAAAAACACATTTAACTGCAGTGTCCACAAATTGTGCTCTAAAGTTTCCCGTTGTGTCCACTTTGCATTTGAATATCGACATTTTTCCCTCATCCCTCTGTTTGCAAATCTTTAATAATAAAATATGCACTGTTTTTTTTAGTTTGTTGCATTGCTGCTCCGGTAATTGTAGTTGCATAGTCGGCCTTCGCTTACGGTTTGTCTCTCAGTTGAAAATCTCAGCATCTTGTTTATAAATGAAGGGAAATAAAGGAATAATTACAAAGTTCAGCTTAAGACACTGAAGCCTGTAATACCCGGCTCCATCTCCAGAGCCGAGTGTGGAGGGGTCTCCTCTCATTCGCAGACTCACAGGGGCCCCCAGTGTGAAGCGGCAGCTCGGGCCCCGCGGCGATATAGATTATTGGCTCTGTAAGCAATAGGCTGCGTTAATGTCAGAACATAAGCATGTGATGGGAGCAGCTAAACAGCCTCTCACAGCCGCCGCGTTATGGAGATCGGCGGCGGCGGCGGAGGAGAAACCGCTGCGTGTGCGCTTTGAGCAGAGGAATGTGGATTATAACGCTGCGGTTTGGGACATTCTCTGGAGATTTTTCATAAACATGACCTGTTAGTGTCGCCAGATATGAGGAAAACATGTTCGAATGAGGATTTATTCAACTATTTTTACTGTTCAAGTTCACCAAAAATGCAAAAACACTTTAAAGCTGCAGTTATGACTGATATTTAAGACATGTTTTACTTGTTGCCCGTTGTGTCTAGTTTGCTTTTGAATATTCCATAGAGTATTTGCAAATCTTAAGATTTGAATTAAGATTTTTCCATTTGTGCCATAAGAAATATTGCACTTGGGCTTAAAAATGGCATTAATAGCGTTCAATTAGACCTGCTGCCACTTGTGTGAACCCTGTATTCACAAACTATTCACGATGTTAAAGTTCTTTATGCCTCATTTAACTGCATCCTTCTTTGGTGCTCTCTCAAAAGTCAAAAATAAATGGTGACATTGTTGTTGGACTGATTGTATTGAGTAAAAGGATTCATATAAGCAAATTTCTGTGCTGTTACTCGAGAGGTGTCCATATGTATTTTGGATGTGACGCTGTAACATAATCCTCTTCAGCCCCGGCAGTACCCACATATGTACAGCAGGGGTCCTCTAACTTATTTCTCTGGGGGCCACATTATTGTTCTTGACTGTGATGGTGGTGAGCTTGATTTACCTCATGGCTGTAATGTGTTGTTTATGTCCTGATCTCTTATGTCAGTGCCCTCTGCTGGACATGTGCGGAATTCTTTTTTATTATTTAAGTAGCCGCCTAGTGGCTGGAATGAGTATACTGGTTATTTAGTAAAAAAAAAATTCAGGAATCAGGAATTTGTGCTCTACAGGTCACTCCCACCTGGACGGGGCCTTTCTGTGTGGAGTTTGCATGTTCTCCCCATGTCTGCGTAGGTTTCCTCCAGGTACTCCGGTTTTCCCTACCACTAAAAACATGTACAATAGGCCAGGATGAATGATGTGTGTGTGAATGTCTGGTGGTGGCAGAGGGACCGTTGGCGCAGTCTCCCCCAGGGGAAACTGAAGCTACAAACGTAGTTTACCACCACGGAGTATGGAGTGAATGTATAAATGGAAAGCAGTTTGTGACTATGTCTGTGAAAGGCGCGATATAAATAAAGATCTTCTTCTTTCTTCTTCCTTCCTTCTTCCTTCTTTCTTCTGCCTTCCTCCTTCCTTATTTCTTCCTTCCTCCTTCCTCCTTCCTTCCTCCTTCCTTCCTCCTTCCTTCTTCCTTCCTTCTTCCTTCCTTTCTTCCTTCCTTCCTTCTTCCTTCCCTCTTCCTTCCTTCCTTCTTCCTTCCTTCTTCCTTCCTCCTTCCTTCCTCCTTCCTTCCTTCTTCCTTCCTTCTTCCTTCCTTCCTCCTTCCTTCCTTCTTCCTTCCTTTCTTCCCTCCTTCCTTCCTTCCTTCCTTCCTTCCTCCTTCCTTTCCTTCTTCCTTCCCTCTTAGTCCTTCCTTCCCTCTTAATCCTTCCTTCCCTCTTCCTCTCCTTCCTTCCTTCCTTCCTTCCTTCCTTCCTTCCTTCCTTCCTTCCTTCCTTCCCTCTTAGTCCTTCCTTCCCTCTTAGTCCTTCCTTCCCTCTTCCTTCTTTCTTCTTCTTCTTCTGTAAACACATTCAGTTGCAGGCTATGCTGAAAACATCTCCAAATTTCTCATTATTTTCCAGTGTACAAGAATGAACGCACGTCTTTGTAAATGACAAATGCTTCGGTGTTAAAATGACACTCAAACTCACTGCATTTGACCGGCTGCTACCTGTACAAACCCCGAAAGAGCCACTTCTCTAAAACGTCGCCGGCTAAATTACCGCCTTTTATTGTCTCGCCTTAAGCTAATCGGAGCATGCTAGCAGTTTACACAGCCTCCTCTTTGTTCTAGCCGCGCATAAAGACGGGGGTTAGCGGAATATTGAGTCGAATTGATGTCTTGCGTTGTTCGGCGGAGGGACACAGAGAGAGAGAGAGAAGGGGGGAGGAAAAGGGAGAGATCTGGAGGAGTCGGCGGGGGAGGGGAGGGTGGGGGGAGCGCCTGGCGATGACTAATGGCCTGTCAGGAGGTAGATTTCCCGGCAAAGACATAAAAACAGCGTGACATGGACATTGCAAATGACATAATCAAGCCTCTCGCTGCTAAAGGCTGCATAACGCTAACGTCTCGTGTTGTCGCGCTCCTCTCTTTTTTTTCTTCCTCCTTCTTCTTCCTTTTGCATTTTCTCCCCCCGAAAAGACGCGCCGGTATTAGCCCCATTGTGGCGCCGTCTCCACGGAATGATGGAGCGCGCGCATTTCTATGCAGATCGCCCCCGTCGGAAGGGCAAAGCGGTTTTAAAAGGGCGTCGATAGGTGTGCGCGGAGATGAGACACTATAGCGCAGTTTTGAAGTATTTTCTCTTTTTCTCCATCTTTTTTTTCTTTTTTTATGTGGCCATTCGCTCACAAATGATTTCCCCCCCTGATGCGCTGCCATTCCGGTGATTTACAGAAAGCTATGTGCGCGTTCGGGGGAGGCAAGAAAAAATAAAAATGGGAGCTAGGAGGGCGCGGATGGGCGGGGATGGTGGATGCGAAAGCGCCACCTGCAAAGCGTCGGGTCAGGGATGCTTTGTCTTGGCAAACCTTTAGGCCTCGGACACACGGAAAGGGAGGGGGAAAAAAGATGCATCAAAGGCAATGTCTCGCCCACGGGTATGGCTTTTTTTTTCTCCCTCCGTTTTTTTTTTTTCCTTCAGCAGGAGTACATTACATACTACGCTAGCCTGTAGCCACAATCGTCCCGTAGCCGTCTTCCCTTAAAGAGCACTTCACCGAGAGGCCTCCTCCTCTCTCCAGCCTCGTTGTGGAGCGGCGTATTTGTCAAACTGAGATGTGGTGTGGAGATATTGCTCAGGATGCTGCTGTTGCTGAGGTTGTTGGGTGTGTTTTTGAAGTAGGGGATGCACAATATGGAGCGGGTCGTCTCATGATCGTGAATGGGTGAGAGGGTCCTTGCTGTAAAGCGCTTTGAGCCAAATGAACAGGGGCGGACCGGCCATGTGTCCATTCTGGAAGAGCACAGAAGGGCCACCGGTCTGGACTCTCAGTTTTCTCCTTAACCTCTGACCCCCTGCCTTAAAGGAACAGGCCACCGTTATTACATATTGAGATATGTTCTTACCTTGGCTTAGACGAGTGGATGTGTACCTGTTTGGTCATTGTGCGTGTGCTCAGTCATGCAATTGTTGCTCTCCCAGCAAAGGTGTAGCTCCAAACTGGGGTAAAGTTAGAAGCAACCAAGCTGTTCCACGTCCAGTTACAGTTACATTGCAAAAAGTATTTAACGAGATCAGTATAAACATCTAAATTTGAGCATAATAATCCACATTTTAGTTGTTTTGACTAGTTAAGATATTGTTGGGCATTTGTCCGAGATTATTTCACTTGTTCTGAGATGTTTCTGACTCGTTTCGATACATTTCGTCCTTATTTCAGGTCATTTTCTTTGCCAATGGGGTAAGAAAATTGGTCTTATCTCATTGGCAATTTTACTTTCTTATTTCAAGCGAGATTTACCTCAGAACTGGTCTGAAATGTCCTCAAACAAGCAAAGTAAACTTGGTCCGATCAGGAAAAGTGTCTAAATGAGTGAAAACCGCTCAAAACAAGATACATTTCCTCAATTCAAGTCATTTAAGCCAATGCTTGATATTTACTTTTTGTAGTGTACGTGAGCCTTTACATGATCCAAGTCTAGCTACACAAAATTAAACAGATTTTCTAAGCGGATAAAAAGGGGCACTATATTGTGAGGCGTAATAACACCTGGAGTACTTTGACGATATTGCAGCGCGGATGTCGAAGTACGGTGGCCTATTCCTTTTACCGAGCTTTACCCTTATCTTAAAGCTTAAAAGAAAAGCATCAAAGCATCAAAATAGCGACGAATATGAGGATGAAAACGGACAAAAACATGACAAAAAAAACCACATCAAAAATGAGGTGAAAACACAGCAACAAAGCAATGAAAAAAAATCCACAGAAACATGACAAAACTGCTACAATCACTTTTGCAGGTCTTTGCTTTCAAATGAGACGTTACACTGTTGCTCTCCAGTCGAGGAGCTTTTAGATTCGTGCAAAGCTGAACTGGAGAAAATGCACTCGGTTAAGGCGGGTGGTAAGAGGTAAAAAATAATGTCTTTGTGGAATCGTCACATTTACGTTAATTTGGGCCAGGGTCAGAGTTCAGGGCCGTTTTTAAGTCCCAGTCTGCCCCTGCTAATAAAAGTATAGCTACAAATTTTGAAAATATTTGTGTGTTGGTTGCACACAAAAAAAAGCATTAAAGGGACTATATGGAGTTTAAAAATGTTAAAACTAAGAATTTTCCCCCCCTACATGTTCCAGCCATGCCACCACAACTGCCTCTAAAATCCTGCACTGTCACTCAAAAAGGTGTTACTTCGGGTCTGAAGTGCTGTCATGCACGAGCTTAATATAGACTGCAGTTACAAATATGACCTGAGGTGGCAGTAGTGAGCATAAAATGGCCAACTTGCATCTAGCCCCTTTAAATTTGACTTGCGGCTACGTGTGTAAAACCTTTAAATGTTTATAATTTTGCCATTTTGCCTAATTAGCCATTGTAGTAGCGACTTTTAGGTATCGTAGACCAGACTGGGGTGATCGAGTTGTGGAAATTTTGCTTGAATCCTAGAGCTGCATGAACCTTGTGAAGTAAGAAGTTCCCATCCAAGTCCAGTCGGCGACAGTAATTAAACATAGTCACCTTGTGTTGTGATAAAGACAATTTGACACTTAAAGGAACTATACACAGTTTAAAAATGTTACAATTAAGTATTTTCCTCCCCCTACATGTTCCAGCCATGCCCTATTGTGCAGGATGAGCCCAGCTTTTTACCACAACTGCCTCTAAAATCCTGCACTGTCACTCAAAAAGGTGTTAATTCGGGTCCGAAGTGCCGTCATGCACAAGCTTAATATAGAAGCTGCAGTTACACATAAGACCTGAGGTGGCAGACGTGAGTATAAAATGGTTAACTTGCATCTAGCCCCTTTAACTTTTCTGTTCGTGTCATCGATAAACTGTTTGGAAATCCATGTAGTGCAATGTTACACTCAAGCAAACAGTAATGCAATAAAAGTCATTCCGATATCATTCACATCGTTCGAAATTTCCATAAAGTTCCGGCTGTTTCAAATTTGCAGGTTTCGTTATTAAATCCACCTGAACGATGGAGGATTCCTGTCTTTTTGTCTCAGTAACAGAGTTAAACATGTTGCGTTTCATACCACTTGTAGTACTTATACAATATTTACTTTGCGTAAAACAAACTGCATATGAGGAACTCTGCTAATGTTGCCTCTCGCGGTTTTATGCTGATTGTCGCTCAGAGCTGAACGGGATGAGCGCGGTGCGTTGTGCGCGGCGCAGTAGGCAGCGTCTGTGTCGGGTTAATGTGGGGATGGAGTTTGCCTGTAGCGCCGCGCTCTCCTGCCTGAGCTCTGTTTAACTGGGGAGAAACGCTCATGATGATTATAGCGGCGCTGGAGACAAAGGGATGGGACAGAAATGAGAGGGGAGATGGTTACGGGCCACTGTGTGCAATACTCAGTGAATTAGGATGAATGTGAGCGTTTGTTTATGGGGGTTTTGCTCTGGTAAGACATGGCTGGGGATTAAAATGTTTACTTCCAGTTTCTAATGCTTAAACTTACCAACTTAAAGGGATATTTCAGGATTTTTGACATAGGGCCTCATTCCCTAGTTATTCAGAGTGTTGCTGGTACCTGGAGATATTCTTTTGTAATTCATGCAGTTCTTAAGTTTGAAGAGTTTCGTGGCGCTAGTGCTAGGCTAGCGCATTTCTATGGTATCAGCTAGCCTGCATTAAAAACAGTCTGACCCGCTCCACAGAGCACCTGAGGCAAATCACTTATAACACCAGACTAACCATATAAACGTCTGTGTCGATAGGATCATTTTTGGAATACAACTGACCCTGCCCATCCTGGAAGCGCCACATTAACGTGGTGAAAGGGTTTGAGCGCCCGAATGATCCTGGAGCTCTGTTGTCGGGGGCTTCGTGCCCCTGGTAGGGTCTCCCATGGCAAACAGGTCCTATGTGACGGGTCAGACAAAGAGCGGTTCAGAAGCCCCTTATGGGAGACCAACAGGCCCGGTTAGAATCGTGAGGCCGTCCTTCTGTGGACCCACCACCTGCAGGAGGAGCCATAGGGGCTGGTGCAATGTGATATGGGCAACTCCTACAGCTGCCCCCACGATCCGGCAACGGACAAGTGGAAGAAAATGGATGGATGGATGGAACTGACCTTGCATCACATGAATGATCGCATTTTGAGGGACTATTTTCTAGCAACCACGAAGCTGATGCTGCTCAAATATCAGTTCTTTTAAATGCAAAATGTTTCAAATTATTCTATACAATTCTGATATAACTTCTCTTAAAAGTGTCGCCTACTTTACTCAAGGAAATGTAAATGAGTAAATTAACTAATTACGAACCAATCTGCTGTGAAAAAGTCAGTGTATAAAGCGTCTGTTCACTTCAAAAAGTATGTTGAAGAAAATGCCTTGTACTGGTATTCGGTATCAATAAGTACTTAAATCACAGTACTTGTATCGATTTTACAAAAAGTGGTATTGCTGGGTTGCAGGTACAAGAATGTGATGTCACCAGACCCAGCGGGGGCAGGACCCAGTTTTACCTATTAACAGCATTACACTTTCATATGTCGTAGCTAAAAAGAAAATGTATGCATTAGAAAAAATATCATTAATATCAATCATTGAGTCCATGATCTCTCTGTACAAGACCAGACATTGCCTAAAAGACAAAATAATTTTTCCTCTATATAATAGTATAGGCCTTTAAAATGCTGTGATGTCACCTGCAACCCAGCAATTGGTGCATCCCTAACTGAAATAGTTCCAAATACCCCCTGCCATGTGCTCACGTACCCCTGGTTGAAACACTTGCCTTTACTCAACACCAAAACTAATGAATTGATCTTCTCTTTTAGTACCCAAAGATACGAGCCGTACATGGTAACTGCAAATGCTTCCACTTAATCCTGACTACAGAGGCTCTGCTGGATCTAAAAATGATGAGAATCACAAAGAAAGTATTCCACTTTTTCCACCAATATGGACTCTGTTTCCGGTCCCTAAACGTCTCCCCTTGACGACCGCTCTCCACATATTGCCCCTCTCCGACCGTTTCGCCCTGAAGTATTTGTTTTCGTCCGCGTCGTGGCCCGTTGCCAAACCACTGCTCTCCCACTGAACCGGCCTCCGCTCGAAACCCATGAACAGATAATGCGGTCGGACACACGTTATGTACACGGTGAACCTCAGGGACGCCGGTGTCATAAGAGCCATTAATCTACTGTCGTCACGCGGCGGGTAAATTAAGAGGAGCATGTTCTGGAGGAGATAGTCAGGAGGGAGAGGGGCTACTACTGCTCTCTGTTCCTTCTACTTCTACCATTACTGCTTCTTTTTTTCAATCCTAGCCCAGAGTATCACTACTACTACACCACTACTATAATAAATGCTGAATTATGGATGTATTTTCTATAAAGATTCAGAGACAAAGGTGGTTCAACAGCACACATTTGTTCACATAACAGGAAATGCTAACTAGATGCTAACCTTAGCTTCATGCTACATATTAACGACTTGCCTTTTCTCTTCCAGTGGACGATCTACTGTGTTAAAACATTCATGAGGATCCGATTTTCACTTGGCCTAAAATAAACTAAGTCCGTATGATGTGAGTTACGCCACTATAGATTCTGCCAATGATCTACTTCCACTCTAAAAATTAATTGAAGGCAACAAAAGGTAGCAACTTGGGGCATTGCAGACACTAAAACCTTCAATAGTATTTAGCTGATGTGCTAAGTAGCTGATATGAGCAGTAGCCACAGCACAGTATACAGCTGTGCCTGCATCTGTACAGGGTATTTTACAAAAACACACAGTATTGGAAAGGCAAGGCAAATGTCTTTATACGGCACATTTCATGCACAAGGCAACTCAATATGCCTCACAGCAACACCATAAACACAGTAAAAACACAATAAAAACACAGTAAAACAAATCCAACATATGAGAGATGTACTTTGCTAGTGTACAAGTGCATTCATGGTCGAACACCAGAGCTATTTTAAAATCTTTTCTCTGAGCAACAGGGAGTGAGTACAGAGACCGGAGCACTGGACTAATGTGGTTGTGTTTCCTGGTTCTGGTCAGGACTCGAGCCGCAGCATTTTGGATAAACTGCAGCTCTAACAGCTTGTTTGGAAAGGCCAGTGAACAGACCGTTACAATAGTCTAACCCAGTGGTTTCTAACCTTTTTTGCCTCGCGTACCCCTTGAGTCATGGATTTATACTCTGAGTGCCCCCTACCTTGAGGATTTTGCCAAAATTATTACAAAGTAACCAACTAAATTAATATTATACAGTATTTAGCAGTGTGTTGTGTTCTAAATTAAGCTAAAATACCCTCAAAATCAAACCATTTACTGAAAAACATAATTAAAGATAACTTTACTTTGAAATTCATATTGAAATTCTACTCAGTTTCACCTTTTTTTTATCTGAAATAATTCCAAGTACCCCCTGCTAAGTGGTCAAGTACCCCCAGGGGTCCCCATACCCCTCGTTGGGAAAGCTACAGGCCTGTGTTACCCCACTGTCAGTGAAACATAGAACTGAGCATCATCTGCATAATTGTGATAGGACACATTGTTACTATTAGATTTTAATGGACCCAATGAAAGCATGTACAGATTGAACAAAAGGGGCCCCAGAATCAACCCCTGAGGAACCCCACAGCCAACAACAACCTTAATTGTCAGCAGCTAATACACTCTCTGGGGCGATATTGCAGTGCTTTAAGCTACTTAATCCAGTCTTTCTTACTACTTCAGGTACTGCTTGGCTACTGCGACTGTGTTACTGCTCGTCGAGAGAAAGGCAGAGCGGTGGTGGGGGTTGGCGGATGGGTCTTTGGTGACCGTCCAAGAAGCGCTTTACAAAGTGACATATATTAGAAATTGTAATTCTGCCGAGAAAAGCTATTACCTCACAGATTAACTCCTGGTAGCTCCGTCACCCCGACCCCCTCCGCTCACCGCACTGACACGGGGAAGATGTGGGCTATTTCTACAAACCGCATCTATTAGCTCTAAATGCTCAGAAATGCACAGTTTAAACAGGCCACATAGTCTTAAACTGATTTTTTTTTTCTGTAGCGTTTGACAGTGTTATAACGTTCTCGATCATGTTCCAAGAGGACACAATATATCGCAGGTCGAGGTTCAGCGACACTATGAGCCTAAAGCAGGGGTAGCCAACGTCAGGCCCGGGGGCCAAATCCGGCCCTCCAGCTTAAACGTCTGGCCCTCAAGATGAATTTGATAAATATTATTGAGGAAATAAGAGATCAAACACCTTCTAAAGTTGCGGGGAGTGGGGGAAGATGAGCACCTTTTTGCTTTGGTGGTTAGTGAGTAAAAACGGTATAATATAAATACAAAATGTTACTACTCATATACATTTTGGATTAAAGAATCTCCTGTATGTTTTTTAACCTCTTAACCCCCGCCTGAACCGAGCACATTATCTCCAGTTTGGTTTTACCCAAATCTAAAAGCTACTTGAAAAAAAGCGTCAAAATGGTGTCGAAAATGTATATGAAAACACAACAACACCGTGAAAACAAAAAAGACACAAAAACGCAACAAAAGAGCGACAAAAACCTGCCAGAAAAGCAACAATAATAGAACAAAAGAGTGACTAAAGAGCGAGAATAAAGTGATGAGAAAACAGGACAAAACATGAAAAAAAAACTTCAAAAATGTGACAAAAAAGTTTTGTAGGCCTTAGCTTTCAAATGAGGCGTTGCTGTTGCTCTGCAGTAGAGATTTTTTTTTAAGAAATCCTGACAGAACATCCCATTACATCACATATAATGTAAAACATTGGCATTTGCAGAAAATAGTTCTTTACTTTGGGCTTATGAATGGTGAGGTTCGGCCCTCTGTGATTTGGCAATGATGAAAATCGGCCCTCCACGACACAAACTTGCCCACCC
Organism: Gobius niger; assembly: GCF_951799975.1. Lineage (NCBI taxonomy): Eukaryota > Metazoa > Chordata > Actinopteri > Gobiiformes > Gobiidae > Gobius > Gobius niger. Next base: position 24,083,069 of record NC_136870.1, on the reverse strand, counting down.
CTGGCCTAAAGAATGAGATCAGCTGAGCATCCTGAATGACCAGGCTATTCCGTCAATGGATTTCTTCTTCCCTGATGGCTCGGGCATATTGCAAGACGATAATGCCGGGATTCATTGGGCTCACATTGTGAAAGAGTTGTTCAGGGAGCACGAGAAAACGTTTTCACACATTGATTGGCCACCACAGAGTCCAGATCTTAAAGCTGAGGTACCTGATTGTTCTGGCCAAAACTCGTTTCTAGCTTTCACAATCCCTCCTGCACATCCTAATTGTTCAAGCAAATTATTTGTGTGCTGGGTCTGTGATTGGATGAGTGGAAAGAGTTGCCGGTGATGAGGGGAGGAATGAATGCAGCTGGTATGTCTTCCAGGTTGAATTTATTTTATTCTATTAGTTTATTTGAACAGGGACAATGCACCTTAATCAACATTTCTGTAAATGTGCCAGGTTAAGCTCTAAGCTAGTTTTAAACTGTCGTCTCTGGGAAAGATGTCGATTGCCAACAGTAAACAATATATAACAATAACAACAACAATCATTATCAACCTTTAAATGATAAAACAATTCATTAGTTTAATTTCACACACAATTTGCGCAGAAGCTTAATTTCAACTTAAACTGAAACTAATATATGATGGACTCATTACATGCAAAGTGAGACATGTATAGCCTTTGTCATAATTTTGATTATTATGGCTCAGCTTGTGAAAACCCCAAATTAAAAAATCTCATAACATTTTGAAGATGGACTTGTGAGCCATAATCATCAAAATTATAACAAAGGCTTGACATACAGTATGTCTCTTTGCATGTCATGAGTCTATATCATGTATTAGTTAGACTAGATGCAAGTTGGTTATTTTTATACTCACTACTGCCACCTCAGGTCTTACATGTAACTGCAGCTTCTATATTATGCTTGCATGATGTCAATACGGACCCAAACTTTTTGAGCGACAGTGCAGGATTTTAGAGGCAGTTGTGGTGAACAGAGGGGAGGAGAATACTTAGTTTTAACATTTTTAAACTCCATATAGTCCCTTTAAGTTGACAGAAATAAAAGAACTTTTGAACGACATTCTCATTTCCCGGGTTTCACCTGTACTCTGTAATGGCAAAAATACTTTTACACTACAACAACACAAAGTCAGGGACCACTGCTTTAACCCCATTGAGAATCTTTGGGATGTGCTGGAGAAGGCTTTGCGCAGTAGTCACACTCTCCCATCATCACTACAAGATCTAGCTGCAATATTAATGCAAGGCGAAATGGATATAAATAATTGGTAATCAAAGCTAAGTGCGATCTGACGATAGAGCATGCAATCTCTTTTGGAGGCGACTTTTCTGTTTAGTCTGGCAGTGTATTTTACAATAGTTACTATATGAGTTCAGCTCCACATCGTGAAATTTCAAAATGGGCATAAAAATAATCAAAAAGCCTAGTAAAATAGAGCAAATATGGAATCGATGATGATCTAGATTAGGTTTTAACCATGTCTAAGACCCAACTTAAACGCTTCCCAAAATGATAAATACAATTCTCTCTAATTAAAAAGAATGAATAATGGATTTGCACTAATTGAAGCACCTTTTCCCAACCCATTCATAATCTCCCCAATCACACACCTGCAGGTAAGTCTTAATTCCAGCTCCCTCTCTCCGTGATTTATGGCTGAAATCCTTGGCGAGAGCTTTCATGATGAGACGATGATGGCGTATTTTTCAAAAGCCAAACAAAACTCGATGGCGGTGAAAATGAATGCGGCGCTTTGCTTCAGTAACTGTTGAATTAATTATTTCTCGTTGGGTTGTGGAGAGCCGCGGGAGGAGAAGACGGATGGGCCCGGCTCTGTGCGCCGCCGGTTAGAGAGTGATTCAGTCTCATATCGGGCGAAGTCCAGCTCAGTGCGGTCTCTTTAAACATCGGACAAGTGGGTAATAACTGGAGAATCGTATTGGACTGAGGTCGATAAAGCTTTGAAATTGAAAAGCAACATGTTTGATATTTAGGTGTAGCTTTCAAGCTTCTTAAAGGGGCTAGATGCAAGTTCGCCATTGTATGCTCACTACTGCCACCTCAGGTCATACGTGTAACTGCACCTTCTATATTAAGCTCGTGCATGACGGCACTTCAGACCCGAATTAACACCATTTTGAGTGACAGTGCAGGATTTTAGAGGCAGTAGGACATGGTGGAACATGTAGGGGGAGGAAAATACTTTCACCGTTTTTAAATATGTATAGTCTCTTTAAAGTGATGGTATTTCAACTATTGTAGTCACAGCTGCCCGGAGTAAGTAGATAAGTCTGCCAATCTGCCCCTTTGACCTAGCATTATTATCTTATTTCTACTGATGAACTTCATAGTCTGTTGTTCCCAGTCCTTTTTTGTGTATTTCGGTGTGTAAACTAATGTAATTTACATTTTTGTTTCAAGAAACTTCCTTGTGTGCACTGCCCCTCATGGATAAACGGTGAACTGCAGTTGTTTTTTTTTGTTACTTTTTCGGTGGAAGTAGAGCCCCGCCCCAGCACAGGGGTTTCCAAAGTAGGAGGCGAGACCCTTCAGGGGGTTCGCGAGACAATAGCTTCATCAAAAATCCTTGAAATTCAATGTCATAGACATATATTGTCTAGAAGAAAACAGTATACTCTCCATCCATCCATTCATTTTCTTCCACTTTCCGTTTCCGGGTGGTGGGAGCAGCAGTTGGAGCTGCCCAAATCACATTGCACCAGCCCCTATGGCTCCTCCTGCAGGTGGTGGGTCCACAGAAGGACGCCCTTACAATTCTAACCAGACCTGTTGGTCTCTTAGAAGGGGCTTCAGAAGTGCTCTTTGCCTGACCCGTCACCTATAGGACCCGTTTGCCCTGGGAGACAAAGCCCCCGACAACAGAGCTCCCAGGATCAGGATCATTCGGGAGCTCAAACCCCTCCTCCACGTTAAGGAGGAGGGGTCTTGGCCCTAAAGTTTGGGAACCCCTGCAGCACACCGCAAAGAAGCTGGCTGCTTAACCGTGTTTAAACTTTTTTTGTTTATTTGTACTGTTCCTCGTGGTACTGATGGCTTCCCCCATGGTCCTCCAGGGTAGACCCACATCAATGGCCATTTTTGAACAGCTTTAATGTCTTATTAGCTGCTCAAGCATTAACTTAACTTTTTGATTCATTTGTTACAGAAATTAATGATTTTCTGAGGAGTATGATTTATGTTACCTTGAATACCCAATGTACTGTATATATGGAAAAAAACATGCTGTATTAAAGGGACTATTCGGAGTTTAAAAATGTTAAAATTAAGTATATTCCTCCCCATACATGTTCCAGCAATGTCCTAATGTGTAGAATGAGACCTGTTCACCACAACTGCCACTAAAATCCTGCACTGTCACTCAAAAAGGTGTTAATTCGGGTCCGAATTGCCATCCTGCACAAGCTTAATATAGAAGGTGCAGTTACACGTATGACCTGAGGTGGCAGTAGTGAGTATAAAATGGAACTTGCATCTAGTCTCTTTTAATAGAGACCATTGACCATCACCATAAAACTACACGTGTGCCATCCACAAACAGGATGGGAAGTGGTTCCTAAAGTGCGGTCAGTTTTAAAGCTCTGTCAAACGCCCCAAATACTTTTCCCCCAGAGTCACGACCGTCACTCACTCACATGTAGAAACCATTACATTTCTTTATGGAGTTTAAACAAGGCCGGGTTTGAGGATTCCTCTTTAATTTCCGAGTAATTGACTAATTCCATTTGCACAAATCGCGGCACTCCCCGCGCTGCACTTCCGACCCATTTAGCACCAATCGGACGTTTTTCATTTCTGTTTACATAATCAAAACACGCAATTAGCGCAAAACGCAACTGAGTTCATCCAATTTGACTTTTAATTTGATTTCATTTGGCTGAGGAGCGAACCAGGCGGGAAATTAACCAGGCTTTTATTGCGAATAGGTTGTGCTCACGTGACATAACTTTGTAAAGAGGCCGTACGTGAAGGCGGAGGGGCAGCCAAGTCTTTTGCCTTCTGTCATATTGCAGATGTTTTGACGCGGTGTATTAATAAACACATGGAAGGAATAAAGAATGCACATCGCAAGAAGCTACAATATATCGTAAAGGCCTCTGAGGTCTTCCATCGGATTGAAATCTGCACAGTTTCAACTTAAAAATGTGCAAATGTTCAGTTTTAGGCTTGAATTTCCTAATATGGTTTCCATTTTTGCTGCGTTTTGGTCCTTATTTTATTTTTAAAGTCTTATTTTGAAGTAATGGGGACAGTGGGAGGTGGTTCGGAGCAACAGCTTGAAAAGACGAGCCTCCTCTGGGACCATAAGGAGGTTCTGGCCCGAGGACTGAAGGGCGTGACTGGAGACGTAGGAGCACAGCAGATGGGACACTGGCCATGCAAGGCTCTAAAAGTCGGAACTAAAAGTTTTAAAGGAATTTGAGATCTGATGGGAAGCCAGTGCAGGAAGGACCAGGGGTATGGGGCCCTCAATGAGACAGACACCGCCTTAAAGGGATATTTCAGGATTTTTGACATAGGGCCTCATTTCTTAGTTATCCAGAGTGTTGCTGATTTCTGGATATATATTTTTTTATGTAATTCATGCAGTTCTTATAAGTGATTTGCCTCAGGTGCACTGTGGAGCGGGTCAGACTGTTTTTAATGCAGGCTAGCTGATACCATAGAAATGCGCTAGCCTTGCATTAGCCTAGCGCCACGAAACTCTTCAAATATAACACCAGACTAACCATATAAATGTCTGTGTCGATAGAATCATTTTTGGACTATAACTGACCTTGCATTACATGAATGATCGCATTTTGAGGGACTATTTTCTAGCAGATCACTCCGCCGCCGTGTAGCTTATACAACCACGAAGCTGATGCTGCTCAAATATAAGTTCTTTTAAATGCAAAATGGTTAAAATGATTCTGGGTATCATTTTGAAACATTTGAAGGCAATCCAGCGTTAAAACGGGTAAAAAGGGTGTGGCAACAATCAAAACTATCAATCACGATTCATATCACTTTAAAGGGTTTTAAGTGAGTTAATGGCTAGTTCTGAATGGATTTGACCTAAACAATTGTGTTGAACAGTCCGGTTACATATGAAGGGACGTGTTGTTTAAACAGAGCAGACTTAACGGCAGCGGCCCATTCTTCTAAAGAGGGACTTAGGTGACCTCGAGGTGCCACGACGCCTCCATAATCCTCTACGTTTAAGTATAAGAGCAGACATTATGGTGTCAGGCTCACGGATCATCGGCGACGGCGTCTTCAAGTGACAGATGAAGACAAAGCTCGTTGGTTCTGTTTATCGTCAGGTTGTAGGAATTTGAAAAAGTAATTTCTATAACTTCCCAAATTGATATCGTCTTTCTGTGACCTCATGAATCTCTTATCGTGTACATTATTCTCCACGATGGGAAATTTGCCCAGAGGTTTTGCTGTACATTTTCTGTCAGGCTTACACAGTTTCTTTCCCCCAAAAGTTGCTCATTGTGTCAGAGTTGCTTTTAAATATCTACATTTGCTTCAATTTGACGCTGTGTTTGATTATTTGCAATGTTTAAGAAATAGCGAATGCATTGATTTGCCTTGCGTTTTGGCGTTAGAAATGCGATGACGGCACTTCAGACCCGAAGTAACACCTTTTTGAGTGATTTTAGTGGCAGTGATTTTATTGGCAGTTTTGGTGAACAGGTCTGAGCTCATTCTACACATTAGGAGATGGCTGGAACATGTAGGGGGAGGATAATACATATTTTTGTACATTTTTAAACTCTGTACATACATAATTTGAACTCCGTATTGTCCCTTTAAAGGAATAGGCCACCGTTTTTACATACCGAGATATGTTCTTACCTCACTTTAGCCGAGTTAATATATCCCCGTCTGGTCTTTGTCCGTGCGCTCTGTCACGCAAACGGAGCACATACGCAGCCTCTCCCACATGTCACATAGCTCCAAAAAAGCTCACGATAGAAGCTACCAAGCTCTTCCACGTGTTCCCTATTTAAAGACTTCCCCCGCTCACTTCCGTCAATAACCTTTAGGAGTTACTGCGCGAACGTTTTGCTCCTCGTATCATTACGCCTCTTTTTATAGTACCCCTTTTTATCTGCTTATAAAATCGACATGCTACATTTCTGTGTAAATATACTTCGCATGAAAACACTTCACGTAACTTTATTTAAATAGGGAACACGCGGAAGAGCTTGGTAGCTTCTATCGTGAGCTTTTTTGGAGCTATATGACATGTGGGAGAGGCTGCGTATGTGCTCCGTTTGCGTGACAGAGCGCACGGACAAAGACCAGACGGGGATATATTAACTCGGCTAAAGTGAGGTAAGAACATATCTCAGTACACAGCAAAAATTGGGGTGTTAATTTGACTCAATTGGAGTCAATTTTAACACTTTCCCGGACTTTATATGGTAAGACACTTTTCTGAGTTAACTTAACATTTTCTAAAGTGTTACTTAGTTAACACTGAACCAGGGTTACCAATTAACCCTTATGTCGGGGTTATAGTTACACACAGGGTATTCAAAATAACACTCAAAGTGTTCATAAATAACACTTTTTTGAGTTAGAGCAATCATTTACGTAACACTTTATGGAGACTTAATTTCACCCTTTACTGGAGTTAATTCAATATTTGGAGGAGTAATGGCTATACACTTTACAGTGTTAAATACCAAACTGATTTTCAAAATAAAATCCCATGAGTCATGTAGCTTTAAAACATTTATTCACATTTAAAACATTGTGAATGATGGAACAATGTACAAAACTTCATCTGTGACACTGTAGGACCTTTGGATATCTAAAGGTTTAGGGGATTTTAGCTCTGAAATTTTAAACAGATGTCTTTCTTCACATCGAAACACTCTGTAAGCATGGTAGTGCTCATCAAAAGTCTCTGTCCACAGTTTGGAGGTCAAAAATGTAACACAGTCCTCAACCAGGAGTACTTCACCAATTTCACAAAAGACAGGCAGGTTTGCCTCCATTGCAGTCCAAATCACAAGTCCAGCTTTATATTCAACACCATCAACTCTCACCCAACTTGTTGAGAACACTTCTTTTGACGTTTCAAGCAGATGATTGTTGACCACATCAACCATAATGTTTGGGTTAAAGGATTTACTTGGACCGTATTCTTTGGTTTGGAGTGAAACTGTCTCCCAGTGATATGCAATGGCCATTTGATGTTTTTTAGCAAGAGACTTGGTTATGTTTTTGAAGTTTTTGAAATTATCCTTTAGCATCTTGTGCTTGGCTTCAAATCGCATTGACCATAAATGCAACAGAGGACCAACTTTCCTGATAGAAGAGGGGTAATGAATCATAAAGTGGTGCTTTGGTAGTAGGTTTTTAAGTGGATATAACACCTTAAACAGTCTATGATGGTCAGCGATCAAATGCTTTAAATAGACAGTCATGCCCTGAGTGAGTGAAGGTGAAAAAACTATGTTCATTATTTGTAACAATAGTAACAACAAGTGCCAGTGCTCATTTCCAGCAGGAATGAGATCACCAACTATCAGAGGAATGTTTTTCACTAAACATAAGGTTTGAATAGAGTTTAGACCAATTCCATTGCCAGTGCCATCGAGAATAACTTTTGTGGGACGATTTTTTCGTTCTAAAAATCCATAATCGAAGCTGTAAATTCTTGACAGCAGATCTTGTGTTGAAATAAAACATTGAGTCAGATGGCCAAATAATAATTTGATCTCATACTGAGCAACACCCTCGAGGAGATCATGCATGATGTCAAATGAGTAGTTGTTACAAACATGGAAGTGTGTCAGAGAATTAAGAGCAGAGTTTCTTTTCAAACCAAAAACTGACTTAATTTCTGGGTTTTCCTGAAGAGACTGGCAATGCATTGCAAATAATTCCTTTCCACGAATAACCACCTTTGGATCATCCTCTCTGAACACATTTTGTGAATCTCCCTTCTCAATCAAACAAAGACGACAGAAATGACGGCTGCTGAACGACTCAGTGAAACCAAGAATTGTGTGCATCCCTAGATTATCACCAGTGATCTGTGCTAATGTGCCATACACTTGCTCATCAAAAAATGGGACAGCTATTCCTTCACTTTCCAGTTTTTTAACATCATTTATTAATGGTCTCAATATAGCATCAAAGCCATACTTTTGCTGATCCTGAGCATGAAAGAGTGATACCAAGTGAATGTTCATCAAGACTGAGTTAAATTTGGGGGGCAAGTTTCTTAAAATGAAATACAGGCAACCAATTTTGTGAATCCCACGTTTAGATCCTAGAGGATTGGCTGGTTCAAAATCATCATAGTACAGTTGAATTTGAAATGCATGTTTTTTTGTACTGAAGAGGGGGTGGCTTTTAAAATAACTACCATCATTTAAGTCAGTTAACAAGTCAGGTGTTGAACTCTGGTCTCTTTTCAATAACTCACGAATCTCAGGATTTTTGCACATGAACTTTAAAGTATCCAAAATAGGCACATATATAAATGTATCTCTCACAGGGACTTGCTCATAATTACCAGATTTTGAATTGCGTCTGTTGTCATACCGGACTCCAAGAATACATTCTAAGGGCTCAACAACTCCCCATTTCTCACTGAAGTATTTGTTCCTTTTCCACTCAGTATTTAGGCTTGCAAATGGATTTTCTAAATTTTTAAAAGATTTGTCAATCAATGAAATGTTGGGGTCACCTGCAGGTAAAACTTCTAAAACATCTTGTTTTGCTTGTGAGCGCAGATCGCTTGTCAATTCTTCCAAATCTCCGACAATTGAAGATACCAAGCTGCTGGAAATCCCACTACCCTGTAATTTGGCAACAATGGATGCACACATTTCTTTTGTGGAATCTTTAGTACATTTCGGATTATTGCTCTCAATTGGAAAGCTAGATGAGCTACATTGGTCAGAGGGATTGAACTGTTCTGAATCATGTCTCTGAACGGAAATTTCAACTGGTTCAGTGAGAAGACATGGAACATTTGAAACAACTTGCTGATCAGCAGAATGAACACTGTTAAGGTGCAATCTAAACCCAGTATAAGTTAGAAAGTGGTGTCTACAGCCTTCCTGAGAACAATACAACTTGAACTTTTGTCCAGGGTAGTAGCCATGTTCTACTCTCAAATGTGAAATCAGGTGGTTACTGTTTCTAAATGTGTTTTTACACACGAAACAAGCCAACATTGCTAATCTTATTCACAAAGCGCAACCTTTACTGTCTGGTTAAGAAGTCTAGCTCGCAACTCTTTCACTCTGGGTGACTCCTTCATTTTCCCCACATCAATGTTGAACACTGTTGTCTGCACAAATGTGTAAAAATTGACCAAAGCACTATCATATGACAAATTAAAGACAAAATGTGCCTTGAAAAGTTCATCAAAAGCTCCGAGGGAGCGATTTGCCTGGCATGGGATCAGTTGGGCATCCATTGCAACGTAGTAGCTGTCAATCATCTTCTTCTGTGGCCCAACAGCGAGGATGTAGGGATGTTGACTTTTGTGATTCCGGAGATGTTCCTCCAAGCTGCAGCATGACTGAGGCACACCAAGAAAAGAAAATACATGACACCATTACTCATAAAGGGTTAATTTAAAAGCTTGAACACTTCATATTCATTCTAACGATGTTTTACCTTGTGAAAAACAACGAGTCTTTCAATAGCGTCAGATGCACTGATTTTGGAGACTTTTGGTCCTCCAGGCGGTGGTGGAAGGAGATGAATCAGGAGCAACAGGCATGCCATTTCATCATCGTAGGCTATAAGCAGATAAATAATTGGATATTGTAAATGACCTTTATGGAAATTAAAGCTGAGGCGTGTGCAAGCTAAACCCTACTTTTAAAATACTACCAACATGACAATACTCACTTGTTTCTTCACCAAGGGTTTTTTCAGATGAAGCTTGTGCTGACTGGATCAGGCACCGAAGCTCAGGTGTTGAGTTAAGCTGCTTGGCCTCTCGGATGATGCCTTGCTTGAAGAAAACGTCCCATTTCTGGAGAAGCCTGGTAGAGGTTTCCTCATCAAATAAGAGTGTGAAATCCTGATTGACCTACAAACAATAATATCAGACTGACCAGAACTGTACAAACAAGCCATAACTGAAAACATCAAAATGAACATACCAAGCCTTTTGTGTCGAGAAACCTTGGAAAGATGGAAAGTATGTGACTACTTTTAGCAGTGTCATTTACAAGCTTCTGGCGGTGCTGAAATGTTTCTCTCATCTTCTGGAAAATCAAGCTGTTGTCCGTAATGTGGTTGAGCAAAGACAGGGCCTCTTGGCATGAGTCCCCATCCAGCTGCAGGTCAACCTGAACAACCCTTTTCACCGTTGGGCCCCCTGGAGAGGAGTCAGCAGGGCTGTCCGGTGGGTGTGGAGCCCCTTTCCTCCCATGCCTTCGAATGGTTTTTAGCCGCCATGCGATGTATCCTGTTCTGCTCACAGGATCATAAAAGTGCTCCTGAAATTAAAAGATGCCTTATTATTGAAATGGCACACTAAACCTTCCATGGCTGTATAAGTAAAATGTATTCTTACATAGCCTTTCTTGGCATAAGGATCTTTAAGGGATGGAAACAACATTACAGTTCCAAGGGCATATTGTTCACGAGTGGCCTTAGAGGGAAGGTTTCTGGAAAATATTTGAGCATATTAAGAACAGCATGTATAAATCCTTTTCAAATATTTATCCATCATACAGAAACATACCCATGATGTTCAACCATATGAGAGACAAGTATGTTAACCAACTGTCTTCGTGTAGAGTCCGTTAAGGTTTCAGTTGTCATGTACTCCAGTAGCACTTTTTCACCACCAGACTTCTCTTTCAACACGCCCTCAATTAACTGATTAAAACATAGAAGAGAACATTACTTTAGACAAGAGAACAAACAAATTAAAAGATATAAACTGAATACTTTCACCTGTTTTGCAGATGCGGCCTCGGTCTCCTCGACTCTTGGTCGTTTACCCGGGGTATCATCAAGAATTATTGTGGATGCATTAGAACTCACGCTTGCGCAAGACGTCTCAGATGCAGATGAAAAAGAGGAGTCAGAAAATTCTTGAAAACAAAAAGAGGAGTTACACAATAAATTTTTTACACAGTAACGGTTATTTACATATGATAACAATCCCACCATCATCTGAGAAAAGTGTTAGCACAGGGTCGCCTTGAGTCTGGTGAAGGAGGTCACTGAATATTTCTCCATCAACTTCTGTTCCTGTTGAATCCTTAAATGTAAGATTTGCTTCAGGTGGCAAGCAGAATCTCTCAATAACTGAAAGAAATGTACAGAAAAAACAGTTCTAAATAAAATGTAATTGACTGGAATTATGAAACAACAGCAGTTTGTGAGGAAATCAATTAGAATTTGTCTGGGTGGGCAATGAAGCTAAAATGTTACCACAAGAGTAAAATGTCCAGCTGCATTGTTTTGAACCTACACAGCGACTTTAAAACTACATGTACACGCTTAAAGTAGTAAGCCAAATAATTATTCAAGGTATGACTAAAATTGAGTCAAAAAACGAAACAGATTGCCACACATCATTCACATTTTAGAAGTGACATAATCACACACAAGCATTGAACACTATTGAAAAATATTTACCTTTCTCGCAAAACTGCTGAAAGTCATATTGACCTTCAATCTCCTTCAGGCTCACATACTTCTGTTCCTTGCAGTATTTCACCTGGACCAGCACCACCATTTTACTGTCAATGGACCTACAGACAAAATTAAGCACAAATAAAATAAAGTAAATATAAGATTGAGTCCCCCAATAAATCTAGACCAACACGACTTAAGCCCTTCCACGATCCCTCCAAACCTGAATTGAACCTCAACAATTACCCAGACTAGACACATTTATTAGCCCGAGTTTAGCACGTGTTACTTTCATCCAGTGTATGTGTCAAGGCCAGAGCTTTAGCCGTGAACATGCTTGTCCTACCTAGCTTAGCTGCAGCTTTCTTCGACCCAAAGCTTGGCTACTTACAATCGCCTTTGCAAAACATCGGCATCTAAACCCACATGGCCCTGGACATCATGTGCGCAGCAGCTCGAAAGTCCGACAGTAACTCAAACTGCATTGCAAAGTTAAACACCAGCACCATGAGTCCAACCAATGCAAAACACATTGAGGCCGCGTGTTTGAAATGGAAAAAAACAGCCCAATATTCAAAATGAACACAGTCCAACATCGATTTCTACTTACACAAACCCCCAAATGAAACATTTAGCGCAGAGGCCTCTCCTAAATTGGGTTTTGACCGCAACAGTCAGCAAGCAATACCTGCTAAGTTACATCAAAAACGACATCCACGTTATTAATTTTGATAAATTCGGCTCTGCTTTCACTCAAAATGTTATTTCTACTGAGAAGATAGTTAATAATTAAGGAATACTAAACTTTAAATTATGCTTACCGAAGAGAGCAGCAGCAAATGTCTTGTTGTAGGTCCACCGTGTCGTCTGTGTCTAAACTGGCTCAAACCAGTTCCAACCGGTCCTCTGTCTGCGTTGTGAGAAACGGGTGTGGTGGGAGGTGCCAAATTAACTCTGTAGGTGTTAAATTCACTCAGGACTAATCAACACTGTAGCATAACTCCTATACTGGACACCATTTAACACTCAATGTCATAAAATAACATTTTAAGTGTTAAAAACAACTCTGATATATTTAACCCTGAAATTTTAACACTGCAGTTTTTGCTGTGTATGTAAAAACGGTGGCCTATTCCTTTAAAGGGACAATACGGAGTTCAAATTATGTATAGTCCCTTTAAAAGGGTCCGAATTGCAGGCATGCACAAGCTTAATATAGAAGGTGCAGTTACACATGTGACGTGAGGTGGCAGTAGTGAGTATAAAATGGCTAACTTGCATCTAGCCTCTTTAAGGCCACATGACCGTCTCATTAAGTTTTTTTTGTGATCATTTTTTTTTATTGAAGTGTTACATTACATTGGCATTTTGCACTTATACACCTTTCTTTTTTACCCACATCCACATGGGCAGAGAGGCTCAAAACTGCGTAAAAAGCAGTCCCCAAAAAATGAAAAAAAATAGAAAATAAAAATAAAATAAAACAGAAAATAAAACAAAAAATAAAAAATAAAACCGTCTCATTAAGTTGTGCAAAAAGGTTTGATTTTCTTTTTGGACATTTCTTTCCAAAACTGTGTCTCTCCCATTGGCCCCGCCCCGACTGAAATTCTGACATGAAAGCCTTTAGAATCTGACTTTGGGACGGTTGTATTGTTACGTCACCAAATTAGCTCTTGAGACTCGTTTTGGATCCAGTCAGTCAGACGCCCGCGGGGGGGAGGCGGGTGTTGGGGGAGTCCCACCGGGGGTCGGGACCTGTGGGTGGCACTGATCTGATTTGATGAAGCTCGAGCCCTTGTTACCAGAGTGTTAATGCGGAGACACGTCAACATGAATCCTCTCAGCCTCCGAAATGACGGAGAGAGAGACGGACGGTGAATAGAGCTGTGCAATATGACACGGTTTGTTTTCAGCAATAACAATTTCATAAAAACAAGGCTGAAATGGAACCTAATTTGGAAATATGTGACTACAACCGAACTGTGCATTTTAAAGTTTCCACGTTTTAGGCTTTTTTTCCCCAATATAAACCTCTATCTAATGGTAATAAACAATTGTTTCAAAGCTACAATGTCGTCATTAGCACTGGGACAATATATTGTTCTGTGATATTTCGTGATAAAGCTTTGTTCAAATGCGTATCGTATCCATATCCAAGGTTTTAGGTACTACTGGTATCGAAAAAGTAGAAGTATCGAAAGCAGAAACTGAAAAGAAATATATTCAGGTTTTGTTGATGTTGGTCTTCAAAATATTAAAGGAAAAAAAAAAATTAAAAAAGGGGGATTTCAAAAACAAGTGGGTAAATTTGGGGGAAACATTTTTAAATTGGGAAAAAACTGAGAAAATATGTTGCAAATCTGAAAAAGAAAAGAATGAGGGCAAAATTATGGAGAAAAACAGGGTATGAAAAGTGTAGATTAGGATTTGAAACAAAAACAAATGGTGGAAAATAGGGGAAAAACATGTTTAAAAAAAAAAGGGGAGAAAAGTATGAAAAATTTGGAAAAAATATGGAACATTTTGGCATAAAACGTGGGGAAAAATGGGGGGAAATAAATGAGAAAAACGTGAGTGTTTTTCTGTTCTTTGGTCATTAAAGGAAGTTTCTTGGTTGTTTCACCTCAACCATGTGATACAAATACAAAAGAAACTGGAAGGAAGGAAGGAAGGAAGGAAGGAAGGAAGGAAGGAAGGAAGGAAGGAAGGAAGGAAGGAAGGAAGGAAGGAACTAACGAAGGAAGGAAGGAACTAACTAAGGAACTAACGAAGGAACTAACGAAGGAAGGAAGGAACTAAGGAAGGAACTAACGAAGGAAGGAAGGAACTAAGGAAGGAACTAACGAAGGAAGGAAGGAACTAAGGAAGGAACTAACTAAGGAACTAACTAAGGAACTAAGGAAGGAACTAAGGAAGGAACTAACTAAGGAACTAAGGAAGAAACTAAGGAAGGAACTAAGGAAGGAAGGAAGGAACTAACTAAGGAACTAAGGAAGGAACTAACTAAGGAACTAAGGAAGGAACTAACTAAGGAACTAAGGAAGGAACTAACTAAGGAACTAAGGAAGGAAGGAAGGAACTAAGAAAGGAACTAAGGAACTAAGAAAGGAACTAACTTGCTTCATGAAGTCCCCAAATGCCTCTGTTGTCCATTTTGTCAGACGGGATTTGCGCAGAAACATGTGAGCTGAGGAATGGGGGGGATCAGCAGATGGGACGTCCCGGGAGAGACTGAGTGAGAGAGGGAGAGGGGGTGTGTGTGTGGGTGACCCTTGGGTGACGGCGTCTGTGTGGGTGGTGCTGTCGTTTGGCGGTGACTGACACGAGTGAAAGAAGCTTGTATTGATTTAGCGCAGCTCGGGCCGCCCTCACAGAGAACAATAATGAGACTCTTCACTCTGAGGCGGGACGCGGGACACGGGACGCGGGACACGGGACACGTCACCGCAGGCTTCGGGGAAACGGTGACGTGGTCCTGATGCGAGGCGGGATTTGTCCGGCTTCAGGTCTTATTCCAAGATGACCAGGACTGTGAACATGGAGATGGATCGGCCGCCACAGAGTCCAGATCTCGACCCCGTTGAGAATCTGTGGGATGTGCTGGAGGAGGCTTTGCACTGTGGTCACACTCTCCCATCGTCAGTACAAGAGCTTTTGGCATTGTAGAAGAAGAGGCGGGTGATATTGAAGGTGCCGTTTGGAACATGTGCAAATTTACAGTATCGAGTTGAACTTCAGTGTCAAGAAATGGGGAAATAATGTGGAAAAGAGTGGAGAAAATCTGGGGGCGGAATGTAAAAAAAATAAAATAAAATATGGTGGAAAATTAGAAAAAAAGAAATGGCGGAAAAAAATAGAAAAAAGTGGGAACACATAAATAATAAATAAAAATGGTGGACATTTTGAAAAAAATAAATGGGTAAAAAAAAAATAGGGAAAAAAGTGTGGGAAAAAATATAATAAGAATGGTGGAAAATGTGAAAAAATAAGGAAAAAATCCACTTTTCCCCTATATGGGAAAATATAGATAATAAATAAAAATTGTGGAAAATTAGAAGAAAAAAAAAAGAGAAATGGGTTAAAATAAAAAGGGAAAACAGTGTGGGGAAAAAAATAAAATGAATAAAAATGGTGGAAGATTGAAAAAAATAAATGGGGAAAGAATAGGGAAAAAGTGTGGGAAAAAAATAAAGTAAAAATAAAAAGCCAAAAAAATGTGGTGGGGTGGCGGGGGAATCAATTTGAGAAAATTTGGGGATAAAGTAAAAAAAAAAAAAAACATGGAAAAAAGTTGGAAACATTAAAAAAAAGAAAACAGTTGAGGAAATGGAGAAAAATGGAGGAGTTGGCAAAAAATTGGGTAAAAACTGGATTTATTACTTTTTATGGGAAAAATTAAGAGAGAAAAAAAGGAAAGAGGTCGCCCTTTCGTCTTTATCTTTTTGAGAGACAAAGCGATGTTTGCAGCACATTTTTGCATATTTCTGCAAAGATATCGCTTCATGATCGCCATCGAAAAATTCAATTCCAAAATAAATTCAGATATTAATGTCTGTCAATAAGCCTTATGCAGAAGCTTCTACTGAAGGGCGATAGTTACAACCAAATATGAGAGCGTGTGACCTTCTGTCTTTGTGTGAATTTATAGTTTTGGTCAGTTTGTTTAAAAGACGTGTGAAGCAAAGGACGGACGGTGAGAAGGACAGATTAGAGCTGACATGAGAGGAAGATATTTATGACTGTGGTGAAAGTGGACACAGAGTTAGAAGATGATGAGGGGCAGAGTGCACAGAACTATCCACCAAACTGAAGCCATAACAAAAATATATACTCCAGCCTCATATCCTCTTTCTTTATTTCGCAGTGGTCAGCTGTTTGTAAGGACAATCTCTTTGTCATTTTTACTGCCCCCCTCCCTCCGTCCTCCAGGCCTCTGGTGCTGATGTAAGGTCAAGCAGTCGAGCAGAGCGTCCTATTATGATCAAGCCTCAGTCGGACTGGGATTCATTGTCATTTGCAAAGCAGCTTCAGACATTTAGGTGATAGTATAATGCGTGTTTGGTATACACGTGCTGCAAGAAAGGCGACCGAGATGACGCTGTATTACAAATATGGTCATTTCCTTTCTGGGGGAAAAAGCAGCCATACATCTTTAGAGACAGTTTTCTCCAAATGACCTCCAGACTTTAGTCGCTCCTACAGACACTTGACAGAATTTTCAGAGGGATCTAATTCCTATTTGATTTCTTGAGCTTTGACCTGCAAAAAACAAGGCAGAAGTTGAGTTATTACTCGGGATGCACTGAAACTGATACCACATGCTTGTACTCATTCATGAAGTCCCGATACCAGAAACTGATGCCACCTGACGTGCGGCCAGCGCAAAAAATATCAACAAACTGGATAATTTTTTAGTGGAAATCCAATATTCCACATAGATCTGACTTTATTACAGACGACACTCCCTAAATCAGAGTCTGAGCTGGATTTAACCAGAGCTAAATGTTTTTAGTGCTGCAGTGTGCAGTCTAGTGTTTATATGATACAGGCTAATGTTGCTAACTAGCTGCTAACTCGCGGAAAAACTAACTGAAAAATCGGAAAAACTAACCCAGCGACTAAAAAGTCCTCAATAAAGTCCTCAATAAAATAAATCCAAAATAAAGACATACAGCATGTTTATATTGAGTGAAAATAAGCTGCAGCAAAACAATCAAAATGCTGAAGCTACTGGATAAGTTACTATAAACACATGAGAAAATCCACACGGAGCTGATGCAAAGACGAAAAAAGACAATTTATCTGCAGTAATAAGTAACATCTCAATACTATTGTGAAATAAAAATAGATAAATGAATAAAGCACAAGCATTGAGGAGCTTTTGGACACGAGCTGTTCTGTCTATGATGGACAGGGCAATAAAAATGTAAAAATATATTGAATAAAAATAAAATGGCGTCTGTTCAATTCTGATAAAACCTCTCTTAAAAGTGTCGCCGACTTTACTCAAGGAAATGTAAATGAGTAAATTAACTAATTTGCTGTGAAAAAGTCAGTATGTGGAAGAAAATGCCTTCTACTCGTATCGGTATTCGGTATCGGCAAGTGCTTAAATCAAAGTATCGGTTTTAGAAAAGGTGGTATCGCTGCATCCCTAGTTATTACCAATTTTCTTCCCCTTTTTAGTTTACTTTATACTGGCTCATTTAACAACTATCCAAGATAAATGAAAGGGTAAATTTAAACCTGGCTCTATCCATTATTTTCGATTTTGTATAATTTTTTTTCTCTTATTAAATTGAAACTTTCGCCGCTGGTCACTGACATGAACATCTCTTGATTTATTTGTTTCATCTGCAGCGTCTCGATTCAGTTTATAATGTTGGAAGGTTTCAGTCGTTTCCCCAAACTCACTCTTCGCCCTCTTCTGCACTTGCCAGACCTGATTGATCCATTGAGTTGAGGGAGAAACACGGGATTAAGCAGACCATTATAGGCACAATGAGTTGAGGCCCGATGTTCATTTCGGCTCCATTTCAGCCGCCGCCTCCTTTCTCCACCTCGGCCCAATCAATACAGGCCCCGCATGATATACACCTGCCCCGCCGCGCTGACGGGGGGATAATGTGCAGTGAATTTAGACTGGCAGGTTTGCACTGGAGCTCAGCTGTGGAGAAATGGACGCTCGGTAAATGTTGATGTTGTTTATTACATTGGGCACGGATTTAAGACACATGGAGTATGCAGGACAATGGCAGATCAGATGAGAACAATGAGCTTTTCAATTTGAATGAGTTTGAATAAATATCTAATATATGTCGCTATTTTATTTTGGTTTTATTTGGATGTAGCCGACATGACCCGTGGCTAACCCCATGTGTTGTTTTAAATACTTGCTTTCAACAGGTGGGGGTTTTTCAGGCTGATTTTTGGGTGTGATGATTTGTTTGTAGAAAATGTCCTCTATAATCATGTGTATGAAGCTTCTAAAGTGTAAAAGTGTCAGTGTTGGACTGGGACAGCAGGGGGCGCTTTATTAACACATAGAGGCCGCGCTGTTTTGGGGATTTATCTGTTACGTGCCAACAATCCAGACCATTTTTCATGATATTTGCAGCACCACTGTGTATTCTATGTCATAGCTGTGGACATATGCTTTGGCTCGTATGAAAGACGAGACTCTAAGCTCTACGTGGGTGAAAACTGTTTAATTCTCGAATGCCTCGCTTCCTGATAAATCTGAGCTAAACAGAGGCTAGTTTTGATCAAAAGCACAGATTTTTTTCTAGCAACAGAGATAACGGGGGTTTATGAAACTCTCTCCTTTCTGATTAACTCCTCTCTCCTCCTCTCTCCTCTCTCGACAGACACTAAAGTTATGGGAAGAGGCAAACATCTAAATATCTCAGTTTCAAGTCAGTTTTCAAGGAAACATTGACACATTTTGAAACACCGTGTGTTATCGATCGCGTGTGCATTTAAACAGCCTGGTTCTCGGATTGAAGACTTTAACAGGATGTTTCTCAGTCGTCCTTGGACCAATTTTGACCATTTAAATCTCAGAGAAATGTTAAAATCTCAATCTCTTTGGTGTTAAATGTGTTAAAGGCATATAGGCTTATTTATTTAGGACATTATTCAGGCTCTGACTGTGCTCTTTCCAATGCAAAAAAAAAAAAAAGTATCTTCGACTTTCGGTTCCAGAGATATCAGCCTATCGGCCAATAGCAGATATTATAAAACACCCATGTATCGGCCCGATATATCGGTCAACCTCTCTTATTGTGTAATCTCAAATTTTTTATCACTTTTACTCTTTATCCTTTATCCCTTTGTTGGTACGAAAAGGACATATTGATCTAAAAGAGTCAAAGAATTTCCACTAGTCTTACTTCCTGCTGTTTCAATAAAGAGAAAAAGAAAAGAGTCCGTTTGGGTCGTATGTTTTTTACTCAGTGATGACAGGATTAAACGAGAGATGGAAAGGTGAGGAAAGCACTTCCTCCTTCCTTCCGCTTTTATGAATAGCTGCTTGGGAAGATTCAAAAATTGCTCAAAGATGTGTGAGTGAGTTAAAACACAACTCCAGCCATGTCTTTAACAAGAGAGCAACACTGCAACATGGTATGAAGCACGAAAAAGTTACACCCCTCTTTAAAGTGCTACATTCAGAATTTTTTTTTCTTCTTTGTTTGTCATTGTACTGACATTTAACCGTTAATCCAGGTTTCATTTTTTCAGAAAGTCCTTATTCTTTAACCCCTTTTCCCCTGACAATGGCAACAAAATCTATTCTGAGGGGTTATTTTCACTTCATTTTCCACTCTTGTTGTGATTCATTATTCTTCAGCCAAATAGATTGTATTCCCTTCCTCTCGTCGACATGGAGATCCCGTTTGCTCTTCCCGTATGTAAAAGGCCTGACTCCCGGGCTGCGTTGGGTCACAGAGAATCCCCTATAGACTCTTCATTCTGTCTCCTCTCGTCCTCTTCCAAATGTGGCCACACTTTCGCTGAACGAGGCCGGGATTGAATCGAGGGAAAAGGGAAATTGCGCCTTTTTTCTTCCCCCTCCTCCGCCTCCTCTTCTCCTTTGCTCAGTAGGTGTTGGGGACTGTAATGGCTCCTACTTCCATTACATTATAAAGAGCAACTTGTATAAATTTGCAATCCGTCAGATGCTATAGGGCCGCGGGATCGTGATGCTCCGGGAGCGGAGGGTAATGCGGGCAGAGGGTTTTTTTGCTTTTTCTTTTCTTTTTTTTCTTTCTTTTTTTTTGCCAGGGGACATTAGGTGTGATAGGAAAAGCCAGTCTGGAGGTGTATAGGTACGTCTTGAAACTGCTAAGCCCCCCACAGAGGAGCAGCACAAAGGAGCACGAGCGGAATACCAAGTGCACGCGTCCTGTGGTTATAGTCAAGAAGAAGAAGAAGAAGAAGAAGGCATGACTGGGTGTACGAGGGGGTTACATGCCTTTGACTTGTGGTTTTGGAAGTAGAAATGTTCAGTGATATGCTTTTTACTATTACATGTAACAGTTGATCTTCATCCATTGTTAATATTGATAATAAATAAATAGAATTCTGGTACTGGGCAGCACAATAATAGCACAATAATAATGCTAAGACCATAGACCAGGGTATAGGCAAGTTTGTGTCATGGAGGGCCAATTTTCTTCAAGTATAATATATACAAATATAAGTTTTGCACATAATATATGACCTACTGCGGTGTTTTGCTGGGAAATGTGAAAATATTGACAGTATTTTCCATATTTTACACTGCAAAAACTAATGAACTAGATTAGTATAAAAGTCTCAATTTCAGCATAATAATCCGAATTTGAGATGCTTTGACAAGGAAAGATATAGTTGGGCTTTTGCTTTGAGGTGTTTCTGACTCGTTTCATTACATTTTGTCCTTGTTTCAAGCAATTTTCTTTGCCAATGGGGTAAGAACATGGGACTTATCTCATTGGCAGTTTTACTTTCTTATTTCAAGCGAGATTTACCTCAGAACTAGTCGTAAACGTCCTCAAAAAGAGCAAAGTAAACTTGGTCAGAGCAGGAAAAAAGTCTAAATGAGTGAAAACTGCTCAAAACAAGTAACATTTTCTCAATTCAAGACATTTAAGCCAATGCTTGATATTTACTTTTTGCAGTGTAGAGTCCTTTTCACGTATTTGGTCTCTGATTTATGAATAAATTCTCTTTGGGGGCCAAAGGTTTTTTGCTGGAGGGCTGAATTTGACCCCCGGGCCTGACGTCGCCTACCCCTGCCATAGACTGTGAAAAAGAAAGATGTAGCATCGATATTAGCTGCTTAAGCCTAATAACTGGAAGTGGGGGCAGGCTCCGAAAGTTCTTTGCTAAAAATACTGGCTTACACTAGTGTGGTGCTTTTCAAGCCGGTGTTTCTCAAAGCGCTTCTGTTGTCATTATTCATTCAAACCATGCTCAATGCTAACAGGGTTTCTGCATTAAAAAGCATTAAATTTGACTTGCTTCTCCCTGTATAAACCAACTATTGCAGTCACAGACCATTGGGGTAGGCTGATGGAAATGAGGCTGCCAATCTGCACCACATCCAGCCACTCACTCAGATTCTCCGGAAGAAACCTATATATGGAGAACAAACACCCTATAGTGCTTTAGTGGTGACAATTACAAAACACCAAAGCACAAAGACAGCAGCATCATTCTGTGTTTGTCTTAACATGTGCAATATCATCCTATTTTATTCCTTTTGCTATCTCTTCAGTCAGATGTGAGTGATGGCAGTGCATAGCGGTGCGGCAGCTTCTTGAGCTCCCGGTGATCTTGCTGCACATCACTGGGCCTTGAGACTATTTGTCATTCCAACATGCCAAAACACGTGACAGAGCGAAGTTCAAAGTACCTTGAACCTTGATTTTTTTTTTTTTTTTTTTCCTTTTTCTAAATATAGGAGTTGGCTCCACAAACCCAGCCAAATTGCTAGCTTGAATGTTCTTTAGTTAGCCCACGCTGAACTCTGTATGGAACTCACTTAGTCCATCACTATTCTACAGTCTATAGGTCCCAGGATTTTTTATAGGAAGATTAATGATCAATGCCTATATCAACTGAACTCTGTAAAGAAATTTTGTTTATTCAAAGAAATAAAAAAGGGCTCAAAGAGTGATTTCTGCTCCCTGCTGCTTCAGATATAGTGTATTTCCTTCTTTACTATATGTGGGGGGAAAAAGCTCGATTGGGCCATTTTCAATTTGTTAGGATGTCTCGGCGTTATTTTAGAGCTGTTTTTGCCTTGGTAGAACAACATACTTGACCGATGTCTCTGTTCTTCCGTAGACTCCGACGGCTCGGCCCCGCACAGCGACTCCCCGGGCAGCGTGGAGAGTCTGAGGAAACACCTGCGAGCGGACGCCTTCACTCAGCAGCAGCTGGAGGCTCTGGACCGAGTGTTCGAGAGGCCTTCGTACCCAGACGTCTTCCCCACCTCTGAGCACGTCAAGCCGGAGCAGGTGAGGAGACTCTTTCCCCACTCACACTTCATGCTTTTGCCTTGTTTTGATGCCAATAAGCTGGATTTATTTGACGGAATGTTTGCTAATGTTGAGAACTGTACAGACATTGTTGTGTTTGTGGCATTAAGATAGTTAAAATATTGAGAATGAATACAGCTGGAACACAGAAGGTCAGGTTTATAACTGTATATGTTGACAGAAACATGTATTTGTGGTAATAATGGCAACAAAGGACAATGAACGCCTGGATTTGTTTGTTTGTTGAAGGTGTTAGCTTGTATAGCTCCTCAAGCTACACATTAGCAACCTGTCTATTCTCTCAAAGATTTGCTAGCAGTGCTGATGTTTACTTGCCCCTCTTGTAATGTGAAAAATCTGTGAAAACGAGGTGCATTATGCAACTTTTTAAGTGGAAAAAAAAATATTTATTCTCTATTTGACCTTTAGTGACCCAGTGGTTAGCATG
This sequence comes from Gobius niger, assembly GCF_951799975.1. NCBI lineage: Eukaryota > Metazoa > Chordata > Actinopteri > Gobiiformes > Gobiidae > Gobius > Gobius niger. Next base: position 24,059,928 of record NC_136870.1, on the reverse strand, counting down.
GCGCCTTTACTTTCAATCACAGTGGACTCTAGGAAGCTCCAGGATCAATTGTTTGGAAGGTTTTCACCGCTGACGGACCCTCTCATCAGAAAACCTACTGTTTTAAGTGCTTCTTTGGATAAATCTTGCCCCTGTGCTAGAGAAATGTCATGCATTAGCAATATAGCTAAGGCATGTAGCGTCTTACCCATAGATATAATAATTAGAGATAGATTAATGCCTATTCAGCCCCATTCATAGAAAAGGTCCCGAGTCCTGTGTGAACCTTAATGGCCGGTCAATCTCCTCCTACGCAGCCTGTTCCTTAAAAGGGAAAAAAGGCGGGAAGTCCTTGAAGAGCTTGATTGACAGGCTCTGGAGCCAGTCACTGCACTGAAAATCCTTCCAATTTTCTGGCTAATGAAGCAAAAACCAAGGTGGTTAAAATATATTATTCACCTGCCCCAGCTTGGTCACATGGGTCATAGCATTTTTTTTAGAAAAAGAAAAACTCTTTGGAGCCAGGCTTTAAAGCCGTTTTTGGAAGGTCGGCAGTGTCATTAGAATCAATGCTCCCCGCCATGAGGACCATAGAGAAGCGCGTTCCTCGCCAATTGGTCTTACCATATTTGGCATTAGCTCCACCCCTCTCTAAATAAATATCCAAGATACTGTAGTTGCTCATTGTCCTGCTTTCTCGGACTCTCAGATGTAAACATATCAAGAATTTTGTCATAACCAGGATATGCCGAATAACCAGGTTACACGATCGCATGTAAACTCACTCAATGACCTAATTTCTTTAAAACCTTCAAAAATCAAGTTGCTCTCCTGGCATACTTTGCACTTTGATATGTCAATTACAAGAAAGACCTAGATTTTTCTTAGGGAGCAGTGATTGGGGAAAATCTGACCCAATTTCCGAGCTGCACTTCAAGAAAATAATGTTTTGAGCTTCATATCAATGTCAAATAAAGGTGATTAACTATGAAGCTTCTTTATCGTAAATGTGCTAAAACAGTGTCTGTAAATGCCCACCGAGATGCTCTACTTTATTCCTTCAAATCCAATATACAAACAGACCTCTGTGACCATCATTCCCAGACCATATCTTAGAAAGAAAAAGCTAATTAAGTAAAGGCCCTACAGTGGCTTACAGTCTGGCATGTATAATACTAGAGGGATCGCCCAGAAAAGGCCCACACGGTATTGATTTTGCGATGAAAAACACGTTGCTTGTATCCCTTGTAATTGAGAATAACAGTAGGACAGTGTGAAATGAATCAATAAGGCCAGATTTTGTGCATTAAAAGAGGGCGTTTTTCTTATGTCTGTTTGGCTGTGGGGTTTTTCCTCGCTGTTGTAAATCACTGGACGGCGCATTGCTATTTGTTTTCATTGTGGGAATTACTTTGGCAGCAGTGAGACGGCAAAGGGAAAAAAGGAAAGAAATTAAAATAGGACAAAAGCTCAGGTCAAACTGTGGAGTAAACCGAGACCAAACCGGGACTTCGTCTGCTGGAAGGACGGGATTTATTTGCAAAGTATCCGCTTACGATATGCCAAACAGCACAGAGACAAGCCTCAGCATTTCTGAAACAATGACATTTGGAGATTTTTTTTGCCACAACCATAAACGTTACATTTGGAGGTGTCGACAAGGCCTGTGATTGCACCATTCCTACAGTGAAACACGGAGGTGGATCACTCATGTTTTGGGGATGTGTGAGCTCCAGGGAACTGGGTCAAAATTTATTAAAGAATACTGGAGGAAAAGTGTCACTCATCAGCCTGGAAGCTGCGTATGGGACGCACTTGGACGCGTCAACATGACAACGATCCAAAGCACAAGGCCATGTTTTTTTATATTATATATCTATATCTATATATATCTATATATATATTTGCTCTTTCAGTGACCCAGTGGTTGTTTGGTTGGTTAGCATGTCGCCTTTACTTACCATCCCGGTGACCTGTAGGACGCTCCAGGATCAATTGTTTTTTAGATTACTGGTAGTTTTTCACTCCTGATTGAACCGTCTCCATGGTTACATATACTTTCCATTCAGAAAAAAACTACCAGCAAGTGCAAAAACAAGAAATAAAATTGATTCTGAAGCATAATATTAGGGCTGCAACTAACGATTATTTTGTAATTGATTAATCTATTGATCTATTGATTAATCGAGTAATCGCTTGGCTGTGAATGGTGTAGGAAAATTTAATTTTTTCTATTTTTTTTTAATCACATATAGCTTAAGTGGCGCTGCTTGAAGATGTGTTGGAGCAAACTAAAGGGAAATGTTTGTTGGAGGCTCTATTCATGAAATTTACAATGAACAAAATGTACGATTTCATCAAAAATACTGCATTTTTATATAATTTTTGCTCCATTTTAGTCTGTGTGAACCAGAAAACGATTCATCAATTACTAAAATAGTTGTTGACTATTTCAATAATCGATTAGTCATCTATTAATCGATTAGTCGTTTCAGCCCTATAATATATTAGGGACCGCCGGGATGGAAAGTAAAGGCTCACCACCCATACACCCACTGGGTCACATAAAAAGTTGCATAGTGTGCCTTTAAGCTGTCACTGACCGACTGCTTTTCCCATATCCACCAACTTGTACCAACACATACACTAGAACTGTGTGTACAACTGAAGTACATGATCTCTAAGAAAAGTATATTATTACCACCAGTATCACATTTTGAGAATCAATGCACCAAACCACCCCCTATACGCCACACCTATATCAAAATATGCAGCCTGAATAACCTTTATTTATTTTAATTATACAATTAAACAACGCACGAGTTCATTACGGCCCGAGAAGGAGCCGTAAAGCGCAGGAGCGGCGGCCTAATTGAGTTAATTGTAATTTCTGTGCGATCGGGGCGGATTAGGCGGGTGATAAATCAGCGGGACAGGCCTCAGCCGCAGAAACGGGCCCTAATCTGCAGCTAATTACAAAACTGATTTCTACGGCGCGATCAATACCACGACCAATTGGAAATGACTTGCATTCACACAAAGAGGGTAAGAAGCCGTAAGTGAACGGGCAGGTACAGAAGAAAGTAAGTTTGTAGTTTTTAGAAAAGGTGTAAACCGGGATTCTTGGCAGGAAAACTAAAACTACAACCGAGACAGGACTAAACTGCCATTAGCCACGATGAAGCAACTTCTAAACCAATGTGTAAATTGACACATAACCGGTAATGAGTCGAATCTGAGACTGAATTGATCAAATGTTGGATTATGGGGATTATGGGGCCTCAGTATAATCCAGGAAGTAAAGGTAAAAAAGGTAAAGGTGCTTTATTTTGGAGCGATACAGCAGAAGAAGAAAAGACCAAAGTGAACAAGATTAGGCAAAACTGAATGAAGAGGAATGGTACTCCAGTATATAAATGTAATAATCGGTGGTGGTCAAAGTATTTGAGTTCATGACTTGTGTCAAAGTACAAATACTTCAAGTCAAAAATTGCACCTATTAAAGGGATGTTTCAGGATTTTTGACATAGGGCCTCATTTCCTAGGTATCCAGAGTAGTGCTGATTTCTGGAGATATACCAGGTAGATAGAATAATTTTTTGGAATATAACTGACCTTGCATCACATGAATGATCGCATTTTGAAGGACTATTTTCTAGCAGATCACTCCGCCGCTGCGTAGCTTATACAACCACGAAGCTGATGCTGCTCAAATACAAGTTATTTTAAATGCAAAATGGTTAAAATTATACTTTCGACACTTTTATATGGTTAGTCTGGTGTTATAAGTGATTTGCCTCAGGTGCTCTGTGGAGCGGGTCAGACTGTTTTTAATGCAGGCTAGCTGATACCATAGAAATGCGCTAGCCTTGCACTAGCCTAGCGCCACGAAACTCTTCAATTATAAGAACTGCATGAAGTACAAAATAAAATATCGCCAGAAATCAGCAACACTCTGGATAAGACACATTTTTTGCTAAAATTTTATTTAAGATTTTCCTAAAAATGTACCCAGCTTTCTTTAATTTGACCATTTTTGTGATGTTTATATTTTCACTTGTGCAATGTGATTTGGGCAACTCCAACAGCTGCCCCCACGACCCGGCAACGGACAAGTGGAAGAAAATGGATGGATGGATGGATATTTTCACTTCCTATTTGGACACTGACAGGAAATGACATAGATAGAGGCAAACAATTTAAAACGACAAAAAAACGGCAGTCGTAGCTAGCGTTAGCCCGATGCTAACATGAAGCATAATGTTTGCTTTCTCCGTTATTTATGTATTTATGGGCTGTTGAACCACTTTGCTCCTCTCCACGTCTTTGTATCTTTATTGGGTAGAGAACTATATCAATAATTCAGCATTTATTTAAGCAGTTTATGAATAATTAGAGAAAGTTTAGATCGGTTTTCAAATATGACCAGATATGGGCGATCTATGTATCTATGGAACTTTACCTCTATTTCACTTCCTGTTTGTAGCTTCAAAATGCAAACATTTCTTCAAATTGCTGCTGAAATAAAATGATAATTATTACTTATCCAAGTCATATTTCCAAAAGCATTAAACCTGTCATTATAAAGCTGAAAAAAGTCAATTAGTCTCCTTTAAGTCTACATTATACGGCAGAACCAGGTCTAAAGCTGTTCCAAATCCCGTCTAATAAAATCCAACCTGACGCAACATAAATCACGCTGTTTTTGTGCCTCCTCATTATTTCCCCCTCGATCTGAAATGCAGGCCGCGACCGCAGTGTCTGGCCTCGGCCGCACTGCATTAAAAAGCCGTTCAGACTCAATGCTCGGTCCCCTCCCACACTGCTGCCCGCCATGTGCTCATCCTTTTCACTCGCCCCCCCCCTCCCGCCCCCTCTCCGCACCCTCCGCTCCATCTGCATGATAAAAAGCCAGTTTGGGACGCGCGGCACAGGGGAAAACATCCGACAATGTGCCCGCGAACAGTTGTACACACAATTAGAGTGAATTGAGGATGGGGACGGACAACAGGGGGGTCAGGGGCAGCTTTATGATGTCCCGCTAATCGAAATGTAAGGGAAATTGCGATCTCCTCTTTCAGACAGAAACGGCACAAAGTTTGGGCGAGGCGATGGAAGATTTTGTGAGATAAATGATGCTGTGTTTGAGTTGAGTTTGTATAAAAGGTTTAAGCTCTAAGTTCATGAATAACTGTTTCTCTTTGAGGCCTAGAACGGAAAGAGGCCGCAAGAGTTTAGGGATGTTCATGATTAATAAAGGTTAGTTTAATAATCTTTATGTTAGGGGAAAATACAGTACGATCAGAGTGCAAAATATATCGATATTAATATATATCGATGTATTTTTAAATGAGATATGGAATTAGACCTTATCGCATATATCGGGATATTTCAAATTATAAGAATGAAAAGTCGGAAACTTGAGCTCCAAAGTGAGGACAAGGGGTCAAAAAATCTATGAAAAATGGGCAATATTTAAAACAATCTTTGATTAAATTAAAACGCTCTTTCAAAATAGGAACAGATAATATTTTATGCATAAATAAGAATGTACATGTTATGATCTATTGATTGTAAGGTCTACACAGGCCTATAAGCTAAGTTTTTTGGGATTTATTTGTTGGTTTCTTGACTTTTCTTGATATTATAAAACTGCATATCTTCCAAGCAACAATTTTCATATTATCTTGTAGATGGTGTACAGCCAAGCTCTGGAATCAGACTCTGATCTTCAATGTTTTTTCAAATAAAGAATTTCTCAAGTAAAGACAGGACTGAGTTAAACAACGGCCCTTTAACTTCTCCTCAAAGGGCCCTTATTCCCCGAGTTAAGAAGCGTTTCGCGCCTCGGTCATTAGCCGCGCTGAATCCCGGAGGTGTGTGGTGCGTGTCCTGTACAGGCCCCCATGCCGCGGCCCCCGCCAGGTCCCCTTCTCCCTGGGCTGGTCCCAGTGGCCCGGGCGGCTCCAGCGACAATGGAGCAGCTGACTGTGTCCCCGGCCTCTCCGCTCATCTGAGAAGCCACTTCCTCCCCGGAACAAAACGGGGAAACACAAAAACAGAAACATTGGTAACGTGGTCCGGGCCGCCTCCCGCCTGCAGGACACACACAATGTCCGCACGGGAGCGTGGAGGAGACGGGACAGCGCTCGAATAGAAGCCAAACAGTGTGTCATCATCACTAACCACTGAACTGAAGGCTGCAGAGACTCAACACCTGCAAAGTGATGTTATTATTTTCATTTTCGACTACGGGGCACATTTTATTATAAAGCAGCTTTGAAAAATAGAAAAGCATTGGTAAATTTTATACTCAGATTATTAATACAGCCTAATAATGAACATTTAAGCAATTTCATTTCAAAACCAGCATTTAAATCGCACTTGCAGCAAACTATCTGCACCTCTAGAAGAAGGCCATTCTTTACAATACATCAACAAAATAAAACCATAAATTCACACTTATTCGATTTAATGCTGAAAATATACGCCTTTTTGGTCATTTTTATACATAAAGTGGTTATTACTCAAGCCAGGTGATTGTAAGTGAAAGCTGGAGGATAGAATAAAGCTATTTGTGGGCATGAAGCACCTGATTTTCCATTTGAAATTGTCTTTATTCACCTTATTCCGCCCAAGTGGAGAACGAGGGAAAATGTTCGCGAACTTCCAGAATAAGGTTGTTGTTCTTTGTTGTTGTTTTGTTCCTTTTGCACTATGTTCCTTTGTACTATTGTGAAATGAGAATTTTAAGCTTTTTGCTTTCGGCCCACTCCTTTTGAGGAGTATGTTTACTGTTCATATAACTAGGCCTGTCACGATAACAAATTTGAAGTTCGATATATTGAGGCTGGAAAGTATCGCGATAAACGATATTATTGACTCTAACGATACTGTCAACTCTCAGGCATAAACATGACAGTAAACCTTTGTTCTGAAAGTGCATCATCATATCCTAAAATACCACAAAAGCTGCAAAAAACATGAAATATAACTTGTAAATGTAACTTAATTTGCTTCATTTAAAAATCTAAGTTTTACAAAGAAAATATAGGGGGAAATGCTAATAAATGTACAGACGATAAATATCGAGCTGAAAATTATATTGTTTATCTGTTTTTGTTATCGCGACAGCTCTACAAATAAACAAATAAACTAAGGTGAATAACAATATTAGAACACCCATATCTGATATCGATAGCTTTTTTTCCATACTTATGCTTTGTTTTGCTTTTTTAAGTGAATGATGAGAGCGGAGTCTCACCTGCGAGACACTTGTTTTTTTCTAAGGTTGCATGTTTATCAAGCTCCACACGCAAAGAGGAAAATGGAGAAAGGCAAAGACTAAATGAGTAAGAGAGTGGGATCAGGGAAAGAGGAGAACTCTGCTTTTTACACAAAATCAAGATCCCTTCAAACTTAAACTAATCCATAAATGTAGTCAGCACATCCCCAGCTTTCTGCCACTTCTTATTTAAGAGAGATCCGCTTCATATTTTTGGTTTTATGGTTAAAGTTGCACTGGGTTTTGGGTTAAAACGCACAACATTGCAAAGGCTTTGTTGAGAAAATGTATGTCTGTATTGCGCAACAATTCAGAGATGGAGATGTATTTCGCACACTGATTTGGGGGCAAAAATGGGTGAATTTGGGATAAATTGTGGCAAAAATAAGGACAAATTGTGGAGAAAAACTGGGGAAATGTGAAAGTATTAGTAATAGAAATGAGGGAAGAGATTTGTAAAAGAACAGGAACTGTAAATGATTTTGTGTTAAGGGGAAGACATTATAAGTTTTTACTTCTTTTACTTCTTTTTTACTTTCTTTCTTTTCTTTTCATTCATGCTAAATGCTGTTGTTGCATTTTGAAATGAATGAAATAAATACAAAATTAAGAAGAAAAAAATGAAATGGAAAAAAATTGGGACAAACATCCGAAAATATTTGTGGGAAATGGGGCAAACACTGGGCAAAAAGAATACTGATAATTAAAAAAAAGGAATATATGGGGGGAAAAGTCTCTTCCTTTTAGTGCTGTCCCTGAACCATTTCTTTTTTAGTTCTCGATACTTTCATTATTTTCTATACCAGTGGAATCTAAAATTCTAAAATTCCCGATACCATACTGGTTTTGTTTCATGGTACCCAGCTCTACTTGCAACACATTTTTCCCTCAAATTTCTATCAAGATCAGTAATCCACAGCAAAAGTTTCAAATTGATATCTCCACCTGCAGCATCTCGCCTGAAATGACTCCTCTTCTTCTTCTTCTTCTTCTTCTTCTTTGTTCATGTTTTGGCCTCACCTTTACCTCCTCTTTGTCCCTCCCTCCAGGCGAGTGAGTACTCTCTCCCGGCGCTGAACTCCGCTCTGGACGAGGTGAAGCCCAGCCTATCGTCCGGCTCCTCAGACCTGTCCCAAAGCTTCCCTGTCGGTAAGACCAACCACACCCGCCGACGTTAACCACACAGTAATTCTCCCACCCTGTGATGTGGGGTTTGGAGGAGCAGGAGGAGGCGAGAGACGTTGCGGGTAAAGGGGCCCTCTTCCTTTTTACGATGTTGAAAAATGTCGTGATGATGATGTGATAAACACTGCAGCTGTCTTGGGCGTTTTTGCTGATGCAGCGTAAGAAGGGAAGACGGAGGGAGAAAGAGCGATGGGGAGAAGAGGCTCATTCGCTGGTGGACAGGGATCATTTGGCGTGAGTTCGCCCCTGTTTCCAGCCTCAAGGACTCCGAGGGGAAGGATACGTGGATCGTCTCTTTTCTCCTGTAATTCATAGAAATACACTGGATTAGGAAAATAGGCAATACATTTAAATGCTCTCGCCTCGTAGCAATATTCTCTGGGTAGAAAATCTCAAGGTTTTCCCTAATAATTATTTGGAAGTGATTGGATTTCACAAACCTGCCACATTCATCTTTCATCTGAACAACATACAGCACCTCATTTTGAACATTGTCTCCACTTTTGGACGCCTTTATGAGACAGTCATGTGACCTTAGTTCATATGTGCCGAGAGATGAGACTGAACTTTGTGACAGTTTTTGTTTCATGTGGATAGGTCCAGCCGTTACAGAGATATCAAGAATAAACCAAGTCCAAAATTATGCAGTTTGACGGTTACTATAGTTACCACAATATAATTCTTCGTTCACCAATTTTAAATTATAGGTTGTTAAGAAGGTTGTGACCATAGAAATAAAAAGGAGAAGCAGGGTTCGATCCTAGCGTTATGCAGACAGTTAGCAAGTCCATTAGCATTAGCCATCAAACATTGCAAATCATGAACGATCCAGATGTTTTCAGCTGTTGTCAACCATCGACCACATTTAGGTCAAAGCCTCGTTAGTAATCTATCTTAATTTGCATAGTAAATTATGTTATACTATAAAAGTGAGCTAAACGCTAACTCAAATTCACATCCAATGACCACTACACATAATCTTGTGGCATTTATATAATGAAAAGTTGTATAAAAAGGACAAACAGATATTTATATGGTTAGTCTGGTGTTATAAGTGATTCGCCTCAAGTGCTCTGTGGAGCGGGTCAGACTGTTTTTAATGCAGGCTAGCTGATACCATAGAAATGCGCTAGCCTTGCACTAGCCTAGCACCACGAAACTCTTCAAACATAAGAACTGCATGAATTACAAAAAAAACAATCCCTCCATAACTAGGAAATGAGGCCCCATGTCAAAAATCCTGAAACATCCCTTTAATGCACAGATGAGTTTTGTTTATTGTGTTCGGACTTTGGTATTACATTAAAAAGCTTTAAAGTGGCCTCTCCGCTGCCCTTGTATTTCGTTGCTGAATCCGCCTTGGCGTTGGTCCCGAAGTCTCCTCCTCTCCGTGTCCTCTCTCCTTGTCAGACATAATGGCCTTGTGGCTAATTGAAATATCGCTCTATTGTGGGCGCGTTATTACCGCCAAGAAGGTTAAGTTTAGCGAAGTTTACGAGCTCTGTCAGCGGCGGCAGATTTATGCGCTCTGCTTTTATTAAAATTCACATAATTAAAGACAAAGAGGGAGGGAGAGTCCATCGGCTACTGCGCCCTGTAGTTTTTTACTGCGGCGGCCGAGACGATCAGCTTTTCTAATTAAAAGCAGGGAGTAATGCTGCGCTTTTATTTATGAAGGGGAGTTTTGGCTTGTGTGAGATTGTTAGTCGCTTTGTTAGTCGGTCTCTGGGCTGGATAACGAAGAAATGGTGAGATTTAATGGCATTTTTATGGCGTCTTTAGTCAAACTAGTGGGAAATTCTGCACTTTGTTTGTTGGTCAAAATGAGTTCATTGTTTGTTTGTTGCCTCAATTTGCATATTAATTGAAAAAGATAGATTTAACCCCAGCTGCCCTTCCTGTTCCTGCCAATTCACCAATAATGTGGAAAAATGTGATGATTTGTTGAGAGTTGTTTTATTAGAAGTAAAATATTTCCAAAGAATAAGATAAGATAAGATAAATCATGAACATTTAATAGAAGAAAACAAATTCAAGTTTAAAGTTGTAGCTATTAAAGTAAAGGCTATTTTGCAATATCGGCCGATCTAATGCCGATAAAAGATATCTCCGCAACCTCAAGTGATGGAGACTTCTCAGTTTTTGTTTGCATTGGAATGAGCTCAGCTTTAAAATGAGTCTCCCACAACTTCCGAGGCCAGTGGTTCCCAAAGTAAGCCTTGGGTGGTAATATCCTTTCAAATATCCAAAATAAACAGTTTAAATACACATCAGTACTAACTCTTGCCCCTGGAGGCCATAAGCGCCACTGCAGGTGTCGTAGCATGTTGCGGTTTTTTACTCATTAATTGTCCGTAAGAGTAAATACTACACTGACAGAAAAGACAAAGGGACAGAGGGATATTGTTCATCCAATTACACAATAGAGATCATTTTTTAAACTCAAACTTGGCTGAAATACTGTTTAAGTGGCGCTAGCCTGCAGTTAGCTTTGTTAGCTTCTTCTTCATGATTCTATTAGTGTGTATTGCGTCTCCAGGTCAGTGCAGGAAAGTTGCAATTGTGGTTTTCTGGCCAGAGACACCAGGGGGAGATTAAAGACCCCCCAATCATCCCATAAACGCTTGTATCACTCCCAGAGGGACTACGGAAAGGATTTATTAAAGTTAAAGTTTTGAGTTCCCAAAAAAAACGAGGTCCCTCTGAAGTACCTACTAAATATGAATGTCCTGAATTAATCAGCCCTAAGCCTCGAATAAAGCGCCCTCTGCTGTCACAGTTCAACACTGACACATTTTACAGTTTAGAAGCTTCATATGCAGGATTATAGACGCAACGTTTTAAAAATCGTCCAGAAATATCGGCCATGCATATCGGCATCGGCCTTAGACAACCTGTATTTTAAAGTGACTGAAATACTAATATGATAGTGCTAATATCTACCTCCTTGTATTGTTCATCTAAGATTCATTTTTACTTGTCAAAAGTCAAAATGAACTTTTATGCATCAAGACAAGAATATTGCACGTGTTCCCTTTTAAGAGTCTGACACCAGCACTTCCTGTTGGCTTAAAATACCAATTATAAGTAAGTAATGACACAGCTCCAAGTGCTGGGCCCGTCAGAGCCTTTGTGTGTTGGTCCTTGGTGATCCACCAGCTCTGGAGGCCGAGGCCCCGTCGCGCTTTAGCTTTGTTTCACGTGGGACGTTTTATCCGGGCGGCACCGCAGAGGGGACTTTACAGCTGCAGGTGCAAAGACACTGAACCACAGGGACTGGCCCACACACACGCGGGCAGGTACTGGTTTACATTTTTGAATCCTAAAATGTATGTAAATAGTAAAATTGTGTATATATATTATACTCTTTTTACACAAGCTAAAGGTGGCTCATACTTTAGCAGGTATTTGAGCTCTTATTTGTGTAATAATAATTATCAAATTCATCTTGAGGAGCCAGAGGTTCTATGCTGGTGGGCCGGATATGGCCCCGGGCCTGATGTTGCCCACCTCTGCTCTATGGCATAACGTTGCCTGAGGGAAAACCACTTGGCTCTAACGCTGGCTTTTTAAAGTTCTTTTTTATTTTTTCATAATGTTACCAGACATGGTTCTGTCCAAAAAAAAAATCAGGGGCATTTGGAAAAACCAACAATACAAAGTAACCAACAGTATTTTTTTTTCTTTTTTTTTTAAATATTCTGCACAGCTGTTCAGTCAGAGAAGGTTTTTAAGGAATGTAGATAATGATTTTAACATAATTTAAACTGAGGTTGAAGGGCCGTGGTCTGTTCTTTGTATGTTGTCAATGTTTGGATCTGTCTGCTGTGGTCATTGTTGTATTTGTGTACTCACTGCAAATGAATTTCCCCACGGGGACAATACATTTTCTACTATCTACTATCTATCTATCTAAGTAGAGCAGTGACGCAGGTGCCAGATAACATAATTATCACTTTACTACAGGTATGAATTGAAATAACCTGATAAAATAAATATGTGCATGAATATGTCAACCATTTTTTTTCCATCCATCCATTTTCTTCCGCTCATCCGGGGCCGGGTCTCGGGGGCAGCAGTCTCAGCAGAGATGCCCAGACTTCCCAATCCACGCACACCTCCTCCAGCTGTTCTGGGGGGACCCTGAGGCAACACCAGGCCAGCTCGGAGACATAGTCCTACCAGCGTGTCCTGGGCCTTCCACGAGGCCTAAAGGGCAACTTTGTGCAGTTGTAGCACTTTTGTTGGAAAAACAAAAGGAATATTGGATGAGCTAGAATGGAAAAATTTCTATGGTCTGTTCTGTTCTGTCAACCCCAAAAAAATGTGTTGGAATTTTTATTTTTACATATTTCCAGCATTTTTTAAATATATATATCTCATTGCTGGGCTGATTTGTTGAGCTTTGAACTGGAAATTATTCAAACCAGATCCAAAATACTCTCTGAAAAACACTTTGTAACTAATATATACTATCAACAAAATAAAACCCTACATTTAAACCTGGCTCGATCCATTAGTCAGATTGTGGCACTAGAAATATATATACAACTTTTTGTCCATTTTTATCCATTTTTTTTTATATGAAAACATCTGTAATCCACAGCATCTGTATTTCCCCTATTCACCTGCAGTGTCTCGCCATAAATAGTTTTTATAGTGGGATGACTTTCCTGAAAACAAGGCCGTCTATAATATCCACAGACACAGAACATTTTAATAGTTTAAACCTAATTCCCGCGTGTATTTTGATTCACTCTCCACAGACCTGCAGTAACTCATCTCAACATACGGCGACCTCCAAAATCAATATTCAGCGTGCGGCACGTCGACGTAAAAAGAGAAACTCCTCCTGAAAAGCTCATGGGAATCAAAGATGGCTCTCGCATTATCAATAAAACGTTTACGGGGCCAATTCTGGAGACTCCTCTATTGAGAATCGTCCGGACAATCGGCCTTATCTCGGGCCATCACTCCATTTCTGCCTCGAAAATGCACAAAAGTTCCCCTTCCGCCTCATTCACGGATCCGTCTATAGCCAGAATGACTTGAATTTTAAGCTCTCGGCTCTTGTGACGAAACCTTCTGATTTAAATGACTTCCCCCATATCTACAATAGAAATTACCCCACAAAGCTCGATTGTCCCACGCGACACATTCAGGGAAGCCCCCCAATGGTGGTTTTCGCCGGGTAAAAAGGCGCCGTTTAGCGACTGTGGAGCGAAGGAGACGGTTTTAATGGAAGCCGGGTCTCGCTGTCGCATTTCGATGAAGCGCCACAATGCGTTCCGAGCCTTTCAGGTGTATTTCAGGGCGTAATAGGATCCGCACAGGGGCAGAAAAGATTCATATCGAGTTGTCGTTTCCTCACAGAATCCCAAATCTTGGCAACTTTACTCAATTTGTTTGTAACTCTTTGCAGCACAGTTAGCGAATCGCAAAAGCAGCAGTTGTTTGTGGTGCAATATCTTAAACAACAAAGACCCTGGAGTTTATCCCTCATCAAGTCTGATCATGACATTTGCAAAACTTCTCAGGAAAACAAACTTTACTTGAGGCCCTTTCTCTGAATCAATTCGGGTTTGTTGTAAAAAATAAAACACATCATTATAACTTAAAGGATCTGTGTCATGCTATTTTAGCCATTCCAAAGTAAAGTACAGGCATTTATATGATATATTGTACCTCTACCGCTATGGAGCACTCATTTTTGGGATAAATGTAAGTGTTTTCTGGAGGTATTTTTATAAACCGGAAGACAAAACGCTTGGATTCGGTTAACTCCGCCCCCTCTCTCCACTCATGCTACTGTAGCAGTAGTAGAAATATAAGTTAGTTCACGATGCAGTTATAAGGAGTATAAGGAGCCGCTCTGGTCCATCGCTGTTTACAATATGGGACTCACATTAGTTATAAAAGTTAATCCACTTTGATTCTGGCGATGGTTCTCCAAACATCCATCCAGAGACAGTCACAGAAAAACACTATTTCAACCTGGGCAGACTCAAACAGACAAAAGCAGCGATTAGGAATTTTATTGACATGTATATAGTTTTGGCGATCAGACCCCAGCGGTAGCATCGATGTATGAAAGTCAGTATGGATGAACAGCTTGTAGTTAGGGATGTCTTCCCCGGAGCCTGGAAGATGCAGCAGGGAGAGGCCGTGGACGGAAGAGGCGGAGATGGGGCGGAGGCGGGTCGCAGCACAGCTGGGAAGCGAATGAACCATGATTGCTGGGGCTTAAAAGCGGGACTGAGGGCGATGATTGGCTGCTATGGAGGTGTGGCTTTTACGCTGATGGCTGAGGTGGAGGTGTGGCCCTCTCGGAAGCGACCATTGGCTGGAGGTGATGCTGAAATTAGTCTCCCAGGTTGAATTAACGCCTAGGCTTCATTTTGGCTGAAAGTCGCCAAATCCCAGAAAGAAATTCCAGCTTCTGGCGAGTGGCCTCTTCTTTAGGAAGGTTGAAAAATGTCCTGCACCGTGCTTTTCTCTGACATTATTGTTAGGTAAGAAAAACAGGTGTCCAGAGTAGGTTAGAAAGAGCTCCTTCTTCACAGCTTTTGGAGCAAACTTGACATCGGTTCAGACGCTCAGAGGTGCGTTTGTTTACTCTCCAGGGGCAGCACGGACGTGTCAGGCACAATCAGGCCGTAAGCATAGAATTAAGACTTTACATTGCAGGCGTTGAGCACTTCCGTTCAACTCTGACGCCCCAACAGTCAGTCCTTCACCAGCAGAGGGCGGAGCAGCGAGAGAAGTTACTCCGGTCACAGTGAAGACATATTTGTTATTTTTTAGGTAGACGTATCAGAAAAGGAAAAGCTTGTGTTTTATTCTATGCATTGGGCAACATGTTACATGATGTGGCATTTTGCCTTTTGAAGAATCCTCGAAGCAAAACAACTTCAATCCTCCATCAGTTCCAGTCCAGTCAATATTTTCTGGACAACTGAGAACCTTCACTAGCATTTTTAAAGTGATTGTAAGTTTGCAAAGTGAGGAGAGATACAGTGATTTTTTTAAGTAAACAATCAAACTCCTCCCCTCTTTATTTGAAAAGCCCTTCTTAGTTTGCAAAATGAGGAGAGCAGGAACAGAATTTCAAAATAAAATCAAAATAGACGATCAAGCTCCTCCCCCTCCCTTCTGATTTGAACTGACTGGCTGGTTCACAGGAAAAGCTCATCTTATTGGTTGACGCAGGAGGATACCAGACTCTGATTAGTTGCTGAGATCCGGGAAGGAGGGACTTTCAAAAAAATAATATATATTTTTGCTTACTTTACATCAAAATGCAAGACTAGGTGGTTGATTTCGGGGGGGAAAAAAATATATATATACATACTGTATATGAAAAATAAGCTGAGAGATCCACTATAATTCGCTGGCTTTGAACATGATCTGAATATTTAGGAAAACTAAAAATGTGTTTATTTCCCCCCATTATTCTACAAATCCATTTATCTATTTCTTTCACAATCACTGTAAAAAATTTCAGCCGTAAAAGTGGAAAAACCTAATCAGTTTTCCAACCAGCTGCACCGTGATAAATCTGAGCGAATCAAAGGGAAAACTTTCGTGACCCACTGTGTAAATAAAGTGGATTTGGATTCAAGCGAGGTCAAAGAAAGATTAATATCTCTGCCAACTTCCCAAAAATCCCAATCTTTGGCACCAAGCTCTTCACGAGTCATTTATTGTAATGGATTATGCAAATGAGCGCACACATCGATGGCTGTGGTGAGTCTAATCGCTGCTTGGGAAAATACATTTTAGGGATGAGGCTCATAATCTTTGACGCAATTAATTTAGAAATTGGATCTCGGCCTAAATACTGTGAAGATAATTTAGTGTTTTTTTGGCTTTAAATTCTTGCGGTTTGGGCTTATCGCGGCAAAGTAAACCCGCAACAGTCGCACCTGAGCAGCCGAAGGAAGCCGAGCAAAGACCGCTAACCAAATACTAATTACCAGGAGAGCGGCGGCCATCTTTGTTCCGACGGTTTGACCTTTGTGAGCGCTTTGCTTCCGCTGTAGAGGAGATTAAGAGACAGGAAAGCGTGGCGTTTTCATATGCCGGCAAACACAATTAAAACGGCGCGACGCCCGCTTAATCCGCTAAACACGCAATTTTGGCGGCGACCATTAAGTGTTTACGGAAAGTTAATGGGAAGTTTTAGTGTCGCCGCGCAGACAAATGGGACACAGGTGAGTGAACGGAGGAGTCACAGGAAGTGCTTTCGAGATGGCGGCGAAACTGGCGAACGCGGCTCGTGGTGAAAAAGAGGGAATGTTGTTTGATTCGAGGTTTGGCTCAATGAGTTGTTGGATTTTTTTTCGTTGCTGCGAGGGTTGTAAAACATTAACAATAAACAAACAGGTTGTCCAGACTTTGGGTCACACACTCCAAAAACGAATATTGACTTTTTGTATTTTCAACACTATTTACATTGTGTGATTCTCATTGAAGACACGTGGAAACAAAAACAGTTTAAATAATTAAAAATATGTTTTCTCCAGTTTGGTTTTTTACCCAAATCTAAAAGCTTCTTGACTGGAGCTCACAGTCTTCAGGCCAGTTCTTATCTGAAAAGTCATGGTTACTTTTTTGTCGCTTTGTCACTGTGTTTTATGAAGCGTTTTTGTCATGATTTGGTCGTTTATTGTTACTTTAAGATCACTTCTTTTCCTTTGCTTTTTTTGATGCGTTTTCATCACTTTTTTATAGTGTTTCAGTCATGTTTTTGTGACTTTTTTTTCTAGTATTTTTGTCACAGAATCTTTTTTGTAGTGCTTTTGACACTCTTTTTTGTTGCTTTTTCGTCCTCGTTTTCATTTCTATTTTGACACTTTTGTTCAAGAAGCTTTTAGATTTGGATAAAGCCAAACTGGAGAAAAGGTGTTTGGTTCAGAGGTTAACTCTGAGTGCAACTTTACCTTAATCTAAAAGCTTCTTGACCGGAGCTTACAGCCTATAGGTAGCCCCTATATAACGGTTCATTTAAAAGCTAAGATTATAGCCACGTCAAATATTTTTCTACGTTTGAATAATTTTAACCATTTTGCATTTAAAGTAACTCATATTTGAGCAGCATCAGCTTCATGTCTGTATAAGCTATGCAGCGGTGGAGTGATCTGCTAGAAAATAGTCCCTCAAAATGCGATCATTCATGTGATGAAAGGTCAGTTTTATTCCAAAAATTATTCTACACAGACATTTATATGGTTAGTCTGGTGTTATAAGTGATTTGCCTCAGGTGCTCTGTGGAGCGGGTCAGACTGTTTTTAATGCAGGCTAGCTGATACCATAGAAATGCGCTAGCCTTGCATTAGCCTAGCGCCACGAAACTCTTCAAATAAAAGAACTGCATGAATTACAAAAAACAATATCTCTATAAATCAGCAACACTCTGGATGACTAGGAAATGAGGCCCTATGTCAAAAATCCTGAAATATCCCTTTAAGTTTTTTGGTCAGGCAGTGTGTTTTTGCTCATGAAATAAGAAAAAACTGCTTATTTCGTAGCTAATCCAACTAGAAATATGAAAAGAATCCAAACTCCACTCGCAGATTGACTCAACTTCCATTATGTTTAATCCCAGTGGTTTGAACTCATCGAGACGTCATTCCTCGCCGTGCAGAGTAAGAGCGAGCGTCTGGGAATGACTAATGCGACACCTCCGGAACATCCCCTCCGTCCCATTAACTCCTCGCTCCCTCGTCGCTAATTGAACCCCCTTTGTAAAGCCGAGAGGGTGAACTCTCGTTTGAGGCGGTGACACTCTGCCTCCGTCCACTGAGCAGCGAGCACTGATCAGAGCCGCGCTCGCCGACAGTGACAGGCCCTTTATGACAAGAGGAAACGCACCTCCACTTCGCCCGACGGGATCACTGCGAGCAGCGCGGAAATTAATGCTCAAAACTCCACCGCGAAAACGACCTAGCCTTTGAGCGCTCCTTTGATAATGAACGACTTTGCGGCCGCGCTCGGGGAATTAAAGCAATTTGCCTCGACAAACATTCTTTACTTAGTCGTAATTAATTGGCGGGCAGAGATTTTTTGGCTTTTGATAAATTGCCCCCGTTCGGCTGTATATAGCCCAGAAAAATGGAGGTCAACGATTTACTCTTTTCTTTTCTTTTTTTTTCACTGGTGGTTGTTTTGTTGGAGCAAACATGAAGGTGTCCCTGTCATGCTAAATTTAATACTCGTGCAAAAAAGCGGGAAAGAAGGAAAAAAATGTGGGTGGTAATGACTTTGTCTTTGCGCCAACAACAAAAGAAGGTCACCCCAAGCGCTCTGTTTGATAATAAAATGTTAATGATAGAGGATTATGTTTCCCTTTTGTCTTGGGGTGTGCTTCTAAAACTTGACCTTTTTATTAGAGCTTTTTATCATGTTATATTGTTGTTGTTTTTGAGCCGTTTGCGTACGTTGAGTATGAGAAATCTTGTTTAAAGGGGCTAGATGCAAGTTAGCCATTTTATACTCACTACTGCCACCTCAGGTCATACATGTAACTGCATCTTCTACATTAAGCTCGTGCATGACGGCACTTCGGACCCGAATTAACACCTTTTTGAGTGACAGGATTTTAGAGGCAGTTGTGGTGAACAGGTCTGGGCTCATTCTACACATTAGGACAGGGGTAGGGAACGTCAGGCCCGGGGGCCAAAATCGGTCCTCCATCATCAAACTCTGGCCCTCGAGATGATTTTGAGAAATATTATGACCCAAATCATAGATCAAATACCTGTTAAAGTACTCTAGAAATGTTAAAAATGCTGTCAATTCCTTAAAATGTCTTAGCAGAGCACCCTTATAGGCCATAATCCTAAAAGAATACTCTAAGAATACTAAGAAATGACTTAAATCTACTTGAATTAAGAGATTAAATCTAAAGATTGAGTGGATTTGGTCTGGCCTTAAAGCAGATAAAACCTATTCTTGCCAATGGAACAAGCACAAGTTTTTTCTTAATTCAGATTATTTTGTATAATTTCAAGTGAAAAATAAAAAATTTTTACAGTAAATGTTAATTTGGTTGATTTCCAGTGGGATTTCTATTTGTTCCATTGGCATTGGTGTTTTTATCTGATCTTAGATTAGTTCAAACCGACTCAAATATCACACAAAAAATAGACCTTTATTCAAGCCATTTTAAGTAATTTATCTAATTTACGATGGACATTTTTCCAGTGTATATGATGTACAACACTGGCATATGTAGAAAATGATGATTTACTTCAATTGCTTCAATTGGAGGGTCCGGCCCTTGGTCTTTGGACGATGAAGAAAACCGGCCCTCCACCAAGCAAGCTTGCCGACCCCTGCATTAGGACATGGCTGGAACATGTAGGGGGAGGAAAATACATAATTTTAACATTTTTTAACTCTGTATAGTCCCTTTAATGCTGCAACACCAGTTTATGCACTTTTGTTTTTGTGACCATTTTTCATGAGCTGAGCTCAAAGATACAAGGCAAGTTTATTTGTAGAGCACAATTCATACACAAGGCAATTCAAAGTGCTTCACAGTTGCATAATTACAAGAAAAACGAGAAGAATCCACAAAAACATCAACCTAAAATGAATCAATTACAGTAAAAGGCAAGAGTGCAGATAAAATACTTTTAGTCATATGCATTGGCAAAAAGAACTGTTTCCAGCCTGGATTTGAACATTGTCAGGGTTGAGGCCTGTCTCACATCCTCGTGAAGACTGGTCCAGATTTTAGCTTTAGCCTCAGTGTGTTTAGTCCTGACTCTGGGAACCACCTGGAGGCCCCGCCCTGAAGTTCTCAGGGCCTGAGATGGTTCATACGGCTGTAACATGTCAGAGATGGACTTTGGTGCTAAACCATGAAAAGACTTGTAACAAGCAGAGCTGTTTTAAATTCTATTCTGACAGGAAGCCAGTGCAGAGACCGGAGCACTGGACTAATACGGTTCCTGGTTCTGGATGTTCTGCAGCTTCAACAGTGAGCAGCCGTTACAGTCGTCTAACCTGCTGGAGACAAATGCATGGATAAGTCTCTCTAAGTCTGGTTTTGACACTATTCCTCTGATCTTAGTGATGTTTTTCAGAAGGTAAAAAGCTGCTGATGTTTTTGCTCTGATGTGGCTGTTTAAGTTCTAGTCTGAGTCCATGATTACTCCTAGATTTCTAACCTTATTTTTTGGTTATACAAGGCATTTTCTCTCCACACAAAAGACCCAGTTCTCTCAAATATTGTTCAGAATCCAGAGGGTTGTTGGATTGTCTGCCTTTGGAGACGGCTTATGATAGAGAATGAAATTTCAATGCCCGGGCTCTGGTGGATATTCCTGCAGTCTGTAAACCTATCGTGCACTTCCTCAAAACTTCTGAACTGAACACTGAACACTGAACACTTCAGAGTGGCATATCTGCGGCAAACCTGGGGGGAACAAAGAAGCGTTCACTAACACAGATGTAGACAGATTTGTGAGTCATTAAGAATAATTAGTTCTGCTTTAAAACACACCTGAATCTGATCCAAGTAACTCATGCCCCTAGAGGCCATAAGCGCCACTGCAAGTGTCGTAGCAAGTTGCGTTTTTTTTTACTCATTAATTGTTCGTGAGAGTAAATACTACGCTGACAGAAAAGACAAAGGGAGAGAGGGATATTGTACATCCAACTACACAATGGAGATTTGTTTTTTCACTCAAACTTGGCTGTAAATACTGTTTAAGTGGCGCTAGCTCGCAGTTAGCTTTGCCCATTAGCCTCTTGTTCGTGATTCCATTGGTGTGTACAGGGAAGGTTTCCATCCCATTAACACTTGTATTACCACCAAAGGGACTCCGGAAAGGATTTATTAAGGTAAACAAGTTACTGAGTTCTGCTTTAAATAACGGAAAAATCAACATGCGCTAACGAGGCTAACACCACATGCTTGTTATAGCATCAAGTTCTTATTTAATGTGAAGTGAAACCAATGGAGAGGTTTAAGTAAGTATAAGTAGGCTATGTAATTTATTTGTCATTGTACAGCAAAGTATTCAAGTGTTAGTCCTTAGCCACTGCGACTGAGCCACTGTGGGCCAAGCTGACCAGCATGTATTTGGAGATAGGGAACACCTGGCTGCCTTCAGGGATCTTCTGAAACAGTGCACCTCTTCCTGGGTTTGCCCCTGTTACAGAGCGTGGTGTCCTGCACTGGTCAGCTCATCCACCTCCTCCTTTTCCTCCGTGTTTTATAATGAGGCTCGACCAAAGTGCCATTTCTCTGAATCCGTTCCCACAGAAAGGGAGCGAGTGGGAGGTCATTGACTCCTCAGGCCTCGGAGCAGAGTTCAACCTAGACCTAAATGAGCCGTAATGGAGATCGAACGAGAGTCCAGAGAGAGTTGGTCGTTAGTATCGAGTATTGACCACTCCGTCCGTCCGGGGCTGACTCCAGCGTGTGGGTGGGAAACATATTAGGTTTGTTTCTTGTCATTTATTTGGATAATGTACAATTACATTAGGCCCGAGAGGAAATATGTTTATATCATAGTGAATTGATCCAAGTTTTGATGCTGTTGGAAGGAATTCACTTGATTGTTTCAGGACTTGTTTATATCCAATCTAGATGATTCATTATGTTTCGTAAATGTATATTGAACTGAATATGCCGACTTCAGCCGACTCCATTTTGAGCATCCACAATTGTATAGTTATGAATTTTGAAAGAAAAAAAGAATGTAAAATGCTCAAACTAAACTAAACCAACATTATTGTTCTGTTTCCTGATTCTAGACGAGAAATATTTTAGTAAAGGTATAGAAAAACGTTCAAATCGGAACCAAGTATTGTTAAAGCAGTACTCAGTGACTCTTGCCCATGAGCGCCACTGCAGGTGTCGTACCATGTTTTTTTACTCATTAATTGTTCGTGAGAGTAAATATTACACTGACAGAAAAGACAAAGGGAGAGAGGGATATTGTACATCCAATTACACAATGGAGATCATTTTTTCACTCAAACTTGGCTGTAAATACTATTTAAGTGGAACTAGCTCACAGTTAGCTTGCCCGTTAGCCTGTTAGCTTCTTCTTTGTGATTCCATTAGTATGTATTGGTGGCTCTGACCCGGTGCAGGAAAGTTGCAATTGTGGTTTTCTGGCCAGAGTCACCAGGGGGAGATGAAAGACCCCCCAATCATCCCTTTAACACTTGTATTACCCCCACAGGGACAAAGAAAAGGATTTATTATGGTAAATAAGTTACTTAGTTCTGCTTTAAAGTACCGGTCCCACAGTATCCAGCCCTGGTCTTAGATAAGATTAAACCTTTATTTTGAAACAAGTACATTTGTTCTTAATTCAGTTTATTTTGTATCATTTCGATGTAAATGTGAATTTACCAGATTTCAAGTGGGATTCATGATCGTTCCATTGGTTTCCACATTTTGCATCTGAGTCGGTTTGAACTAATCTAGGATCAAATTCAACATAAAGAACCTTTTATTTAAGAGATTTAAAGTCATTTATTTAAGGTGCTAATTTTTCCAATGTAGTTTATTCTTCAATCATTATGTACATTACACACACACATACACATAATATAATACATATCCTTTAAACTTAATGGACCCTTCTGTTGTTTAAAAGTATTGTAATTGCAATATACAATATAGTTATTGGATATTGACATTTTGCCTCATATTGCACAGCTCTACGTATTGTCCACTGTAAGGAAACTGTAAAGAAAAGTGAAATTGGTGCTGGTTTTGGGAAATTATAAAGGCTGCCATTATTTCGGCTTCATTATGTCTTTTTCAGATAAAATACTGTCTCCACAAGGTTGTGTTATGTATAAACCTAAATAGCAGGAGGTGATTCCTGTGTTAGTTTAGACGTTCATCTTCCTGTCTTCTTTTAAAATGTGCACTGTGACCTGAATCTTGATTTTCATATATATATATCGCTTATTTGCTTGGGGGGGAAAATGCATCTAAAAGATAAAACATTGAATTCAAAGATCGAAAGACAAAAAGAACCTCCTTTTATCTTCCGTCTGCGATCAAAACTCTCTTTCCCCAAGATCCCTCTGCTACAGTTTGCCCAAAAGCCTAAACCTCTGCTCCTGCGCAGCTTAATCCAGCGATAAGAATATTTACTTTTATTAATGGCGTCTGTCTGCGGCTCGCGCTCCCCCGGCTCCTTTGACTCCTGTGCAGCGGCTTGTGGATAACTAATTCTTCTTGCAAATGAAGGTCCGCTCCGTGCCCAGTCTGGTGTGGAGGAGCTGTGGCGTTTTTAACCGAAAAGGATGGTTTCAGACAAAAGAGACGAGGGTCGAGAAGAAGAATGGACGCCGCGAACGGACATGAGGAATGAGCGCAGGGTCTGTTCAAAGATAATGCAGATTTAGAGCGACCTATAGAGAGAACGTGTACAGTACATTTAATCATTTAGCTTTAGAATAGAAAATGAATTGTCCTCATGAAACTAGTCCTTTGTGTAAAAAAAAGGGTTCCCTCTTTAAAAACACATTGCAGTTTTTTGTAATTATTTATTTTTATGCTGCAGTCAGGAGTGTCCGCTGCGTTTTTTAAAGCAGGACTAAGTAACTTTTTTTACCATAACAAATCCTTTCCGTAGTCGTTTCGGGGGTAATACAAGTGTTAATGTGATGATCGGGGGTCTTTCATCTCCCCCTGGAGTCTCTGGCAAGAAAACCACCCATGCAACTTTCCTGCCTACGAACCGGTGTCACCAATACACACTAATGTAATCACGAATAAGAAACTAACAGGCTAACGGGCAAAGCTAACTGCAGGCTAGCGCCACTTAAACAGTATATTTACAGCCAAGTTTGAGTGAAAAAATTCTAATCAGTTATATTCCAAAAATTATTCTATCGACACAGACATTTATATCATTAGTCTGGCATTATAAACTCAGCATAATGAAAATCACTTACATTCACTTGCTCAGGTGAAAAGCACCCAGCAATGGTGTTCTAGGGTTAAAATGAGCCCTCCCATAGGGAAGCATGTTCCTTGCCCATTGGGTAAGACCCAGGACACCTCGGGGTCCCTCCAGAACAGAACAGGCGGCGTCTGAGTAGAGATGTCCAGACTTCCCGATCCAGTGACCCGGCCCCGGATAAAACGGAAGAAAATGGTGGATGGATAATTTATTGAAAGACTTTTCAAAAGAAAGTACAAATCCGTTTAAATAATTGTTAGTGCACAAAGGGGACAAACCCTCTTCCTTGTCGTGATTCATTGTCATTTAACAGCACATCTGCACGGCGCCACCTACTGTTCTGGAGTGTGCATCATGAGGCAAAATATTTTAACTTCAGTGATGTTTTATAAATGTAATGGAGTAAAAATTAAAAGTTCTTAACACAAACTCTTAAGAACAGTACTTAAATGTTGGAATTTAAATTAGTCCAGCAGTTTAATATTCCGCTTTTGTCGAAACCATGGTTGTTTCCAGCTTTAACCCGGGTCGATAGTTTGTTATGAAACAGGTCTCAGGGACTGTCCTTATGGAGTGTGTGGTGTTAAAAAAACATCTAAATCACTGCATTATTACATTAATTTAACCGAGGAATGATGTATTTTGAAGCCACATAGTCAGACCGTACGAGCCGTTTGCCGAAGTCGAGTTCCGCCACAAACTGTTGGCCTTTGGGAGCGGTGGGTCGCGGTGGGTCAGGGCGGTCCGCGGTCCGCTGTGCAGAAGCCAACAGTCAGCGTCATTGTTTGCTTTGTGGACGCTTCTGCGCGTCCGGACCTCATTACGGAGAATAGGCTCACACTGTAAAGCCCGTATTAAAACCAAGGGGGCCCTCGCATTGAACTGAAGCGGGTCACCGGGGCCCGAGCCAGAGACGGGACAATCCCAAACGCCAGCTCCAATTACAGCCCGGGGAGAGGAGAGGAGAGGGACGGAGGGCGCTGAAATAACTCGGTAATGAAGAGGCGGGTTCGGACGGAGAGCACAAAAGTAGAAACTGGTGAGGAAGGTGGTTAAATCCGCGCATTCTAGGTCGGGTCTTTGTGAGGATTTGCATAATTTACTCAAATTCAAAAAACGATGTCAATTCTCTGTCATTCAGGTGGTTAATCCTAATAATGAAAACATAAACAATCGGACTTGCATTCCTCCCTCACTGACAAAATGAAACTAAATGTACTTTATTTGAGTATGTACTACTTGTACTTCACTACATTTGAGAGATAGACATAAGGCTTTATATTCCAGAGGCTCTAAAGTAATTAGTAAGTTTTTCCCTGTATATTGTTCATTGTAAAGGCGGAGTAGTGCACACTCCAGAGCAGTAGGGGGTGCTGTGCAGATGTTCTGACAAATGACTTTGACCGCCAACAAAGAAGAAAGTTTGTCCCCGTCAGATTCCCGTACAGAGAAGGGAATTCCGGCACAATACTTTAGTTTTTGAAGTTGCAAAGTCCTACACTGCACAAAGTAATTACCTAGATTAGTATAAACGTCTCAATTTAAGCATAATAATCCAAATTTTAGTTGTTTTGATTAGTAGGTCATTTGTCCTAGATTATTTCACTTGTACTGAGATGTTTTAATACATTTTGTCCTTATTTAAAGTAATTTTCTTTGCCAGTGGAGTAAGAAAATTGGTCTTATCTCATTGGCGATTTTACTAACTTATTTCTTTGTTATACGCGTTATATCATGGGCAAACTTTAACTCTCCCTCAGAGCCTCTTTTTTATGGTTTCAGGTTTCTGAAGCTCACTGAGTGCAACAGATTTCACAATGCTTGTATTATGTATAATGTGGTACATACATTAAATTCTAGACTCTGCCAACTCATTCCAGTGAGCGCTCCTTCTCATAAACACAAAACGAGAAGGAAACCTTTATTAAGAGGGAAAAATTGTCATAGTGTACCAGTTTCAGCGAGGCCTGTAGAGGCCCCGAGATCCGGAATGATAGTTCTGTAAAAAAAAATTACTTTCTTTTAACATATTTAAAAGCTTTTTAAGCAAAATGTATTGATGCGTTATGCTTAAAACCTCTTATGAATGATGATTCACACTGGTCACATGTTGGTCTGGCCCCTGAATGCCTCGCTCTGCAATGTGATCCTGTTGGTGGGTGAATTTTTGTAATTTCTGTTTTTTTCCTTTGTAATTCTGCATTTTTCTTTTGTTTCTGCACTTAAGTTGTATGTTGTATTCTAATTGTGAGTCCCTGTCCATAAGAATTGCACTTCTGGGGATTCCCTCTTACAAAACAGACCTCAGTATCAACAAAACTGAATGATATAAATTATCACGTTTTGTAAATAAACTAATTCATTAATTAAAGCGAGAAAAGTCTAAATGAGTGAAAACCGCTCAAAACCAGATACATTTCCTCAATTCAAGACATTTAAGCCAGTGCTTGATATTTACTTTTTGCAGTGTATTCTACTTTGAATACTTTCTCAAAGTAAACAGTGACTATTTTCTACAGCAAATACACTGTCGCTTAAGTGAATATTTGACAGAGCAACTGTTTTCTAAAATATCTTCTTATAACAAGTCATTTGCTCCATAAATGTGCTTTTTTTGTCGCAACAGCACAAAAATGAAAAAGGCCGCACCAAGACCTTTAATCCTTTGCTCCATCCGAGCTCAACCACCAGAAAGAAATGAGCCGCTAATACGACGCTAATCAAGCAATGAAGCCTTTCTATCTTTGCAAAAATACCGTATCTGTTGAACAATGCCATTTTCCACGCGCTGGGAGGTTT
Organism: Gobius niger; assembly: GCF_951799975.1. NCBI lineage: Eukaryota > Metazoa > Chordata > Actinopteri > Gobiiformes > Gobiidae > Gobius > Gobius niger. The sequence goes on along the minus strand of NC_136870.1, from coordinate 24,032,733 downwards.
CCCATAAACATCCCAGTTATTACCGCAAATTTCCTGTGAAAGCAAAAAATCATAAATAGTATCAACACGATGCTAAATGACTGTACTTAGCTCACTTAGCCGCTAACCAGAAGCACATGTGAGGACGAAAGGCCGCCGCGTTTCATCCGCCGGAATCTAAAACTCTATCGTGTTTATCTGGATAATGACAAATCCGTCGATCAGCTGCGGAAACAGAGCTCATTTATTACTGCTCATTCCGTATTATTGAGTTATATTTTTAGCATCAGGATGGACTTGGAGTTAGCGGGAGATTGGTCTGAAGAAGGCGGGTCGGTCTAAAAGATGAAATGATCGACAAATAATAAAGTTCAGAGGAATTAAGCTCTTCTTCACACTTTAAATACATGGGAAAAGATTGCAGTAACGCTATTGGCTTTTACAAACAGTCTTAAAGCAGAACTATGTAACTTGTTTACCTTAATAAATCCTTTCCGTAGCCCCTTTATGGGTAATACAAGTGTTAAAGGGATGATTGGGGGGTCTTTCAATCTGCCCCTGGTGTCTCTGGCCAGAAAACCACCGGGTCGGAGTCACCAATACACACTAATGGAATCACGAAGAAGAAGCTAACAGGCTAACAGGCAAAGCTAACTGTGGGATAGCACTATCTAAACAGTATTTACAGCCAAGTTTGAGTGAAAAGAATTATTTCCATTGTGTAATTGGATGAACAATATCCCTCTCTACCTTTGTCTTTTCTGTCAGCGTAGTATTTACTCTCACGGACAATTAAGGAGTAAAAAAAATGCAACATGATACGACACCTGCAGTGGCGCTTATGGCCTCTAGGGGCAAGACTTACTTAGTACTGCTTTAACCTCTCACCTCAAGTGCATTTTCTCCAGTTTATTTTTGCCCAAATCTAAAAGCATACATCATCCTTGTTTTTCATTTGTTTTTGTTGCTTTTTTGACGCTTTTTTCAAGAAGCTTTTAGATTTGGATTAAGCCAAATTGGAGGAGATGTGCTCGGTTCAGGTGGGGGTTAAGAGGTTAAGGCAAGATTCTTTTTCATGCAGTAGTTAATGTTGAGATTTTTAGCTAGTTTTCTCCCTTAAGTTTTAATGTCATTGTATAAAAAAGATTCAACTTATCCTTTTCTCTGCTTATTTTATCTGCTAGCGACCCTTAGATATCCAGGAAGTAACTAACTTTCCAGCCAGTCATGGACTTAACAATGTTCTGAAGGTTTTTACAAAGGTTTTTGCCAGATTTTTTTTTAGCTTTGAACCGTTAAAGATTCAAGAACTTGCAAATTCCTCCGATTGTTTGTGGCCACGCTCATAGATCGCCATCCCCAGCTCCTCTCCTCCTCGTTTGTCCATTTGTTGTTCGTTTGTTTGCAAGCACTAATGACTTCTGTTTGTTCTTTCCTCTGTGTGCCCCCTCTCAGGTCGGGACATGGCCAACACCACGCTCCCCGGGTACCCCCCTCATGTGCCCCCCACAGGCCAGGGCAGCTATCCCACCTCCACGCTCGCTGGAATGGTTCCCGGTGAGCTACATTTCTCATTTGTAGGGCTGGGTACCGATACCAGCACTTTAAAGAGACTAGATGCAAGTTGGTCATTTTATACTCACTACTGCCACCTCAGGTCATACATGTAACTGCAGTATCTATATTAAGCTCATAAGGTCTACACATTAGGACATGGCTGTAGAAGGTAGGGGAAGGAAGATATTTCATTTTAACATTTTTAAACTCCGTATAGTCCCTTTAATGATACTTGGTTTTCGATACCGATACCTCAACGATACTTTTTCCGACATCTATACTAAAATATGTGTCATCTAGAACCAGAAAACAGAACAATACTGTGTGAAAGTAATACAAATTATGCAAATTTACAATATATGGTTAATCTCCAATGTAAAAAAATTGGCAAAAATGGGGGCATATAGGAAAAAATATTTGCAATGGAAAATGAGCAAAAATTGGGGGGGTAAAACGAAAATAGAGGGAAGAATTTGGGATAAAATTGGCAAAAATGAGGGGATATAGGAAAAATATTAGTAATAGACAATGAGGACAAATTTGGGAAAACAAAAAAAAACAGGGCAAAGAAAATGGGAAAATATTGTGTAAAAATTGGCAAAAATGGAGGGGATTTCGGAAAAATATTAGTTATAGAAAAATGAGCGGAAAATTGGGGAAAACGAGAACAAAATTGGGGCAGAAAAAAATGGGAAAATATTGGGGGGGAATTGGCAAAAATGAGGGGATATATATATAAAAAATGAGGGGGAAAAAATGGGGAAAACAAGAAAAAAATGGGATATATTTGCAAAGAAATAATTTATTTGAGCTGAAACAACCAACTTCCTTCTTCCAACATCAAAACTTCCCCAGCTCCACTCATTTGTGTTCACTTCGACCCATTGACCGACACCTGAAGTGGGAAAATGTCAAAGTTAAAGCCTCTGTGTGGAAACGAGGGAAGATGTTTGGCAGAAAACACTGCTTTAAAAGTTCTATCCAGTTGGATCTTGTTTGTTTTGTGGATCAGAGCGGAGCATCAGCCCGTGAGTTTGCCTGATGGTTTAAACAAGGCCACACTCCGTCGCTCCCTCTTTTCACGCGTCTGATCACGGGCAAAATGTCACCGGCGCGAGGGGTTTCGGTGAAAATGAAAACCAAGAAAATCACCTCCTCGGAGAAATTTAAATATTTGGGGCTGTGCTCCCTCGTCTATCGCGATTCCCGATCCCTGTCTGTCTGAAATCAACCAGAACTGCAGATAAATTAAAATCAGCGTCAATGGGATTCGGACTGGAAATCATTACATCGCCTCAGAATTAACTTTGGTTCTGACAGAGATGGGTCGAGTGACAAATACACGCCTGACCAAAAAGGAAAGTTTCCTCCTGGATTTAACTGTTCTCATCTGCGCTGGAAAAATAATCATCATTTTGAGGTAGAAATTACATAACTCTACTTGGAATAAGTTTGAGTAGGTTTGGTCTTCAGATAAAATCAGATAAAACCTCTTGTAGCCGATCCCAGTGTATATTATTTTTGGGGTCAGGCAGTGATTCCTCCTCATCTTTGTTTTAAAGTGATAGTTTGGAAGTCCTAATGTTTTACAAATGTTAAAAGATGTGCAAAACCAACCACCTGGTCTTGCATTTTTATGTTATGTCGATGTTAACAACCTTTGCAATAAAAGTTGGAAAACTGAAAGTTGACGCTACAACACTGTGATTAATAAATACCAAGACACCACAACAGGGGTTTCCAAAAGGAGAGAAACAGCACCCCCAATTTGACGCTGGTGGTCAAAAAGTGTACTGCATCCATATTTACCATTGAGAATGAATGGATAATATAATTCAATACCTTCTAAATTTTTTACAGTATTGGCACCAAATTTACACCAGTTACCAATTATTAGATTAGCAACTTACTACAACTTTATTTTTCGGATCTGGACATTTATTTAGAAAATGATGTCAAAATATGTCAATTTATGGATATTACTATTATTATTTTAGTAGTAGTGACACTAAATTTTACCAATGATTGTACTAGCAACTCACTAAAACCTTTATTTTCCAGGTCTGAGCCTTTATTTTGAATTCCATACAAAATATATAACAATTAATTAGTTAACAGGCCACCGTTTTTCCATACTGAGACATGTTCTTACCTGAGCTTAGATGAGTCTTCCTGTCTGGTCTTTGTGCAGTTTGTAAAAATGGTGGCCTGTTCCTTTAAGGCGGGGGGTCAGAGGTTAAAGTAATATTCCTGAGTTAAAGTAAGACAATTTTCCTATAAAGTGTCTTTTATATGAAAACATAAAATGGCAGAAATATATGACTTTATATGACGAGCTCCTGCTTGTATAAACCCGGGAGCTGGAGTTTGTTAGTTGGAATAACCACAACATCACATCTTAAATAATCCCTCCACATAATTACTGCGCACTTTTCCTCCTTTCTGTATAAACGAGTCCGGAATCTCGGTAAACAAAAATGGCCCTCGCCCCCTCCCTCCGTCCGCACCCCCCCGCTGTAATTCAGCCGTTAAATCACGTCGGTCGAGTCAAACACACTTTCCCTCTCCATCCGTCCTGGCGTGGCACCCAGATAACGGCGCCCTAATCCCGGCAGCGCGGTGCACAAGCCCTAAGATTTAGTGACAGCGGCCGAACGGCGCTAAAACCAACGCCGCTATACGTATAAGACGCCGCGCTTTATGGGTCTCGTAAAAAAAAAAAAAAAAGGGGGGCTGGAAATGTGTCGAGCGGTTTGGCTGGTTACCTCTGGTCCCAGAAGCTCAGACGGGGATATTCCTGTTTTGCAAATTTACGGCTGTGTATCAGAATGCGCGCGCCGGAGGATATGGGGTGGAAGATTAAGCGCAAATGAACCGACAACGGCAATTTGAGCGGAGAAAAATAGCAAACGCTGCAATTATTTAGGTGATGTAATGCCCTCTGTGGGTTGTTTAGTGTCCCGGTGTCTTTTAAAAGCAAGCACGTTCCGGCGGTTTACGCTTCTTAGTCGAGATGTTTCGCTAGTTTTCTCCCTTTTACGTCTCAGTTTTAATGTGAGAGTAAAGAACAGACCAAACTCACCCTTTACGGTGCTTATTTTATGCCGTTTTATCATGAATACTGACATGTTTCGTATGCATGTGTAGCAAGAAATGCGACCGAGATGGCACTGTATTCCAAATATGGTCATTTCCGTTCTGGGAGACGGCCAAGAAAGGAAATAACCATGTTCTGATCACACTTTGTATGTATGCAGGGGTTCCACAGGGCATTAAAGGGACTATACGGAGTTTAAACATGTTAAAATGAAGAATTTTCATCCCCCTGCATCAGGGATGTCCAAACTGTTTTCATGGGGGGCCACATATAGATCGGTGGTCAGTGCCACGAAACCTTTGACTAGCAGAGGTGTAAACTGTGCCCCATACCTTTATTTAGGCTTAGAACCTTCCTGACAGATCTATCCCACAATACAATGTTACTTGTTAGGTTATTGTGTAGAATTATTACCATCCATCCATTCTTTTTCTTCCACTTGTCCGTTGCCGGGTCGTGGGGGCAGCCTTTGGAGCTGCCCAAATCACCTTGCACCCGCCCCTTATGGCTCCTCCTGCAGGTGGTGGGTCCACAGACAGACGACCTCAAACCGGGCCTGTTGGTCTCTCATAAGGAGCTTCTGAACCGCTCTTTGCCTGACCCGTCACCTATAGGACCTGTTTGCTATAGGAGACCCAGGGGCACAAAGCCCCGAAAAACAGCGCTCCAGGATCATTTGGGTGCTCAAACCCCTCCACCAAGTTATGGTGGCGGTTCCAGGAGGGGTTAGGGTTAGAATTATTACATTTCAAATAAAAAGGACCATCTCTGATTTCATTACATTTCATTTTATTGAGAGCCCCATTAGAACTCATTGCAGGAGCTATTCTACCTGGGGTCCTTCATTTTCATTACAAATGTTTACAATATTACATAACAGAAAACAAACAAACAAACAAAACAACACCACACACTCACAAAGCAAACCGTGGGAGCTCAATGTGGAACCAAGTAAAAACATGTCACATAAAACCTAAAAGAACTGTCAGTAGATATGTAGGGTCGACCTTAAACAGCAATGACAGCATTTTTATCATTACAAACAATTACCAACAATACATTACCTGTAACATTGGTCTGAGGGCCGCATTTGGCCTCCGGGCCGCACTTTGGACACCCCTGCCCGACATGTTCCAGCCATGTCCTAATGTGTAGAATGAGCTCAGACCTCCTCACCACAACTGCCTCTAAAATCCTGCACTGTCACTCAGAAAGTTGTTAACTCGGTCTGAAGTGCCGTCATGCATGAGCTTAATATAGAAGCTGCAGTTACGTGTATGACCTGAGGTGGCAGTAGTGAGTGTAAAATGATCAACTTGCATCTAGTCTCTTTAAGGAAGAAAGGACATACATTTACTTGAATTAAGGTTAAATCGAAAGTTTGAGTAGATTTGGTTTGGTTTTATACAAGATAAACCTCTTATTTGCCAATGGAACAAGCACATTCTTTCTTCATTCCGATTATTTTGCATCATTTCAAGTGAAAAATAAATCTTTTCGAAAGTAAAAGTGAATTTGTCTGATTTCAAGTGGGATTTCTGCACGTTCCTTTTGCATTAGCATTTTGATTTGTTCAAACCGACTCAAATTCAACACCTTAATTCAAGAAATCTTAAGTCATTTCTCATTTTTCCACCATGGTGCTTGGAATTGCCACTGAGGAAGATTCAAAACTAACACAAAGATGCGCGAGTGGGTCAAAATACAACTCAACCCCGGTCTGTTTTTTACGAGAGAACAACATTGTACATTGTGAAACGCTCTAAAAAGTCAATTTTGCAAAAGAACCTCACTTTTAAGCCTGAAATGTCCACTTAAAATCAACAACATTTCAAAAACACAAACTGCCAATTTAAAAACTTCAAAACAAACGGGTTTTCCCTTTGCCCTCGCACAATATTTGGCCACAGCTTGTGATTTACGAGCTGCAAATATTCGAAAATGGGGCAGGGGTAAAGCCGCCGCCGCCCCATCCTCCACTGCTCGGCGTAGCATGACTTAAAATAGAAATAAATTACTTGCTCGAGTGGCTGCGCCGGGACGGCCATCATCTCGGTCAGTTCAAGAGAGGGGGGGGGTGGGATGGGTCGAGACACTGACGTCGCTAATTCGTTTGTTTACTCAGTGATTCATATTTTGTGGGTTTTTTTGTTGTCGTTTTGCAGGCAGCGAGTTTTCGGGGAACCCCTACTCTCACCCGCAGTACACGACCTACAACGAGGCGTGGAGATTCAGCAACCCGGCGTTACTAAGTGAGTAAACATCTGGATGTTTCAATACACAACATTAAAGTTCATATACCTTAACCTCTTAACTCCCGCCTGAACCGAGGGCATTTTCTCCAGGTCAGCTTTACCCAAATCCTGTAGGCCAGTGTAACACTTCATTTGAAAGCTGAGATCTACAAACTCATGTAAATGGATCTTTTTCCTCACGTCATCAGATTTTTTTTCCATCATTTTTTTTGGGGGGGTCGACTCATTTTTGTAACTTTTTTGTCTTTTTTCCAAAAAAAATTGTAATTTTTTTGCCATTTTTGTCACTTTTTGTCACATTTTTGTAATTTTTTGTCATTTTTCGTCATTTTTTATCAATTTTTTGTGACATTTTTGCCACTTTTTCGTCAATTGTTGTCACTTTTTGTGTCACTTTTTGTCACATTTTTGCCACTTTTTCATCAATTGTCACTTCTTTTGTCATTTTTGTCACATTTTTGCCACTTTTTCGTCACATTTTTGTAATTTTTTGTCATTTTTCATAATTTTTTTGTCAATTTTTTTGTGACATTTTTGCCACTTTTTCATCAATTTTTGCCACTTTTTTGTCATTTTTTGTCAATTGTTTTTGTCACTTTTTGTCAATTTTGTGTCACATTTTCATCATTGTTTTCATCTCAGTTCTGTCGCTATTTTCACACCTTTTTTCCGTAAGCTTTAGGATTGGGGTAAAGCCAAACTGGAGAAAAGGTGCTCGGTTCAGGTGGGAGTTATGGGGTTAAAGGGATGTTTCAGGATTTTTGACATAGGGCCTCATTTCCTAGTTATCCAGAGTGTTGCTGATTTCTGGAGACGTGTTTTTTCTTAAATTCATGCAGTTCTTATATTTGAAGAGTTACGTGGCGCTAGGCTAATGCAAGGCTAGCGCTTTTCTATGGTATCAGCTAGCCTGCATTAAAAACAGTCTGACCCGCTCCACAGAGCACCTGAGGCAAATCACTTATAACACCAGACTAACCATATAAATGTCTACTGAACTGCATGAATTGCCAAAAAAATATCTCCAGAATGAAATCAGCAACACTCTGGATAACTAGGAAATGAGGCCCTATGTCAAAAATCCTGAAATATCCCTCTAATTTGGTAAGTGCTGTGTCCATGGATTTTTTTGTTTTATGGATTTTATTGGCCGTCTTGCATATTTCACTCTCTCCATTTTTGATATATTATCATGGTCAAGAGTCGGGCTGGGCACCGTTAAGAAAAAAAAATCTCGATACCAGTACTTTAACGATACTTGACTTTCGATACAGATACCTGAACGATACCTTTGCTAAAATATGTGTCGTCTAGAACCAGAAAACAGAACAATAATGTGTGGAAGATCTGCAAATTCACAATGTAGGGTTCATCTCCAATGTCAAGAAATGTGTGGAAAAACTGGGGAAAAGTGGGAGAAATCGTGGCAAAAATAAAGAAAAAAATATTTTAAAAAATTGAAAAAAATTGAGAAAAAAAAATGGGGGGAAATAGGGAAAATATTGGTAATAAAAATTAGGGGGAAAAATTGGGGAAACGATGAATAATTCGGGCAAAAATAAGAAAAAATTAGGCAAAATGGGGCAAACATTGGGATAAAAAAAATGATACTTAATTTTTTGATACGGTTGGTAACTAAACTTTTCTTCGGATACCGGACTGGTATTGTTTAACGGTTCTCAGCCTGAGTAATGTGGACCTTTTCTAGTTGAATGCCTGAGTCTCGCTTGATTTTCATGTGACGCTGTTGAAAACATCAGTGGAGCCGCTGGGTCTCTGTGGTTTCAAATGCTGCGTTCTTCTGTTAACTTTCAGGTTCCCCTTATTATTATAGTGCCGCGTCGAGAGGCTCGGGCCCTGCCGCTGCTGCCACTGCCTACGACCGCCACTGACCACTACCACCACCATCACCACCACCACCACCAGAGGCTGGGCATCCACATCTGAACCGGGACTGAACCAGGCCGAGGACCAACGCCACTGACCACTACCACCACCATCACCACCACCACCACCAGAGGCTGGGCATCCACATCTGAACCAGGACTACACCGGGCCGAGGACCCGGGCCAAACGGGGGTAAATACAACGCCACTGACCACTACTACCACCACCACCAGAGGCTGGGCATCCACATCTGAACCAGGACTACACCAGGACTGAACCAGGCCGAGGACCAGGGCCAAACGGGGGTAAATACAACGCCACTGACCACTACTACCACCACCACCAGAGGCTGGGCATCCACATCTGAACCAGGACTACACCAGGACTGAACCAGGCCGAGGACCAGGGCCAAACGGGGGTAAATACAACGCCACTGACCACTACTACCACCACCACCAGAGGCTGGGCATCCACATCTGAACCGGGACTGAACCAGGCCGAGGACCAGGGCCAAACGGGGGTAAATACAACGCCACTGACCACTACGACCACCACCACCAGAGGCTGGGCATCCACATCTGAACCAGGACTACACCAGGACTGAACCAGGACTACACAAGGCCGAGAAGGACCAAACGGGAGTAAATACAACGCCACTGACCACTACTACCACCACCACCACCACCAGAGGCTCTGCGTCTACATCTGAACTGGGACTGAACCAGGACTAACTCCAGGACTACAACAGGCCGAGAACCAGGACCAAACGGGAGAATAAACAACATCACTGACCATCACCACCAGAGGCTGGGACTGAACCAGGCTGACAGCAGAGGGCTACACTATGAAGCTGGTTAAACTTAGTCAACCTACACCGGTCAGATTTATCCTGAGACGTGAGCATCTCTGGAAAAGTTGTCCTGTGAGGCGAGTGTTTCTCTGTGAACGCTAGTAATGCACAAGTCGTGTGCTTAAAACATTCTTACCCAACCTGCAATCACTGAAAAATTATAAATATGATCGATGATAGCTCTGAATGGACTATGCCTTTAATTCCATCCTAAAAAGTGCTTGAAACTTTCCTAAAACTAGCAACAAGATACACATCTTCAGGCATTTAAAGACTTGTCAGGGAAAAAATTAGAAAATATGTCCTTCAGCGCCATGAGCGGCGTACGACGCACTGCCCAATGAGAAAAGAGTTCAGTGTCAATGATCTTTGTCATGAATTTAAAGTGATAGTCTAAGTTTGCAAAGTGAGGAGAGATAGAGTGAAATGTAAAAGTATAACAATCTTTAATCAGAAAGCCCTTCTTAGTTTGCAAATTGAGGAGAGCAGGAACAAGATTTTCATCAAGCTCCTCCCCCTGCCTCCTGATTGGACCTGACAGGCTGGTTCCCAGGAAAAGCTCGCCTCATTGGTCAACGTGGGAGGATGCTAGACTCTGATTAGTTGCTGAGACCCGGGAAGGAGGGACTTTACAAAAAAATTATAACTATGTTATTACTTACTTTACATCAAAATGCTAGACCAGGTGGTTAATTTTACACATTTTATAACATTTGTAAAACATGTAGACTTCTAGACTATCACTTTAATACATCAAGTTTAATGTAATTTGATGTGATCAAGAAAAAGCCCATTTCATGTGGTTTTCTAAAACCTAGTGCAACAAATGGAGGCAGTTAATATTCATAAGGGGCCACATGAGAAGTCCGCACCAACAATAACTCAAACTTATATCGGGATATAAGTATAATAAGTGGGGGGTGTATTGCCGGGTCCATAAACAAAAGCTCCAAAATAAAATGAAATAAAAATGTATTGTTTATATCCTGATTTCTTATTATGTCAGTGCCCTCTGCTGGACACCTGTGGAATTCTTTCCTTTTATTCTTATTTAATCTGCCCCCTAGTGGCTGGAGTGAGCATTCTGGTAATTAAAAAAAAAATCATAACTCCGCACAGGAATAGGCTAGAGACTTCCTCTTTTTTTGGCCATAGTTATGAATTTATTCTCTACAAGTTGTGGGCCGGACTGAATCATCTCGGCAGGTCTGTCATAGAGCCATATTCTTGTGTTATACGGGAACTAAGCTAAAGAGTGATCCATCTTCCCAGTCCCACTAAACCTGGGTTAACCCTGAACTCACCTCGTAAACCCTCAAATCCAGCTTCGTAGTTTACCCCTCAGAGGCTGTTTATCCACGACAAAACCGGGACTTTGACCTCGGCCAAGACCCAGGACTGAACCTAAACACTGAAAAGAGACGATGCGGACGATGGACGACTTCATCCACTCGGGAGGATTCAAGACGATTTTAAAGCCAAAAGACTCAAAAATCAAAAACAGGAATTTGCCATCTGAAACACGCTTCGTACGCAATGGAAACTGTGCAGTAACTTATTTAAAAAAAGACAAATAAAAGACAAAATCACCATCACTTTTTCGACAATTCTCCATCAAATCAACACCACCTTTTGTGTTCACTTTGGGACAGCCATCTTGAAACTCCAAATCATTTTCCACCAGACTTTGGCCGGCAATTATTATTTTTTTATTATCGTTTTCTTTTAAACATCAAGCATGAATTTGAATCTCTTCGACGCCATGAGAAGATTAAACCGTTTTTTTTTTCTTTTCCTCTTCTGTGATAAACAATCAAAATGTACAGTTAAAGTGAACGCATCCGGTAGAAGGCGCTATTTGCAAAAAAAACAAGCTAGTTAATATATTGGTAAAGTAATTTTTTTATTTGTTTTTTATATCTACTGGACTGCAGAATGCTTGGCCTAGTGTTTTAATATGAAAAACTGTCAAAAATGTTTGTTCGGAAAATGTCATGAATTTAATGTTGATTTTTTTCTCTTTTTTTTGCACTATTTTTGGAGGTTCGCCACACTGGAGCGGATATTATGCAGAAACGAAAATGCATTCTGACATTTTTGGTGTAATGATTTACATGTGCACTACTGTCTCCGTTGGTATGAGTGAAATACGCAAGTCTTTGGCATTAAATGTACACACTGGAGTACTTTTGGTTCATTGAGAGTTGTTAAAAGGACTCCATAGACTTGTTACTGATTCTATTTGAGTTCCAACAAAAAGCAGAAACTTGACTCAATATGATTTAGCATTTAGCTCAAATACCTCTTTTTTTACGCTAATTTTTTATCTAGAGTCAAATCTCAAAAGATCTGTACATTCATTACTGATTTCAAATGAGGCTTTGACCTCACCTGAATGTGGCTGGCAACATCTGAAAACATCTGGATGATTTCAGGCTTTCATAATTCGTGATGTTTGAATGCTAACGGATGTAGCATGAACACATTGGCTAACGTACTCTGAACACTGCCGTCTTATCTTAGAAAAAGGGCTTGAAATGTGCCTGAATTAAGACAATTAATGCTGATTTTGGGCATGGTTAAAACTGTCTTGAAATCAGATTGCAATTGGAGCAAGTTCATGCAAAATAAAGAAGAATAAGTAAGTTGTTTACCTTAATAAATCCTTTCTCTGGCCAGAAAACCACAATTGCAAATCCCTGCCTCCAGGTCAGAGGCCCCAATACACACTAATGGAATCACGAAGAAGCTAACAGGCTAGCGGACAAAGCTAACAGCAGGCTAGCGCCACTTAAACAGTATTTACAGCCAAGTTTGAGTGAAAATAATGATCTCGGGATGATTGCAGGCCTTTCATCTCCACACCGGGTCTCTGGTGTCTCAGAAAACCACAATTGCAACTTTCCTGCCACCGAGTCGGAGCCACCAATACACACTAGAAGCTAAGGAGAAGCTAACAGGCTAATGGGCAAAGCTAACTGTGAGCTAGCGCCACTTAAGCAGTATTTACAGCCAAGTTTGAGTGAAAAAAAAAAAGATTTCCATTGTGTAATTGGATGTACAATATCCCTCTGTCCCTTTGTCTTTTCTGTCAGTGTAGTATTTACTCTCATGGACAAGTAATGAGTAAAAAACCTTAACATGCTATGACACCTGCAGTGGCGCTTATGGCCTCTAGGGGCATGAGTTACTTAGTTCTGCTTTAAAATAAGATGACAGAACTAGAAATGAGACAAAAAAGTCAAAGGCAAGAAAAGTCTGTCTAGTTCCATTGGCAATAAAATAGTCTCCTCAAAATGAGAAAAACATCCGATAATTCATGCACTTTTAAGTCGTTTTTGTCGATTTCCCAGTGAAAAGTTTCCCGGAGTAGCCGACTTGCTAACTGCTACATAAGGATTGAACACCGTGTCTCCTCTGCGGCCATATTGGATGTTGTCGTTAATCTTACCTTTCTCTTGCTGTATTGTCAGCAAAGTTATTACATTTGCTTTGTGTCATAATTAAGGCCTTAAAGTGATAGTCTGAAAGTAAATTTAAGTGATATGTATTTTTTTGTAAAGTCCCTCCTTCCTGGATATCAGCGACCAATCAGAGTCTAGTATCCTCCCGCGTCAACCAATGAGACGAGCTATTCCTGTGAACCAGCCTGTCAGGTCCAATCAGGAGAAGGGGGAGGAGCTTGATCGTTTACTTCCTGCTCTCCTCATTTTGAAAAACTTACGGACCATCCCTTTAAATGCGACTAAAAAGCATTCAATTTGATTCAAACAATGATATCGCGCACTATTTTTACTTCATACGTTTTGTTGAAAATATAAATATCGTGGTCTAAAACCGGGGGTTCACGTTCATAGTTTTTGATGTAAACGCCGCCATCTTTTCCCCCCCATCGTCTCCTCCTCGTCCGTGAAGAGCACTTGATGTTCTTTCAAATACATTTTCAGTAATTAACACAGTCTATGGAGGATTTCCGGAACGTTCCATGCAATAAGCAGGTCATCGATGTCAGTAAAATGCCTTAAACATGTAGTTTTTTCTTGTCATTTTCCCTAAACGTTGCTTTTCTGTCAAAGTGAATGTACCACATTTGCCAAAGACTTACTTCTGTTTATTTACACTCACTACAGTATTAATATAATCACGATAATTATGATATTTATTATTATTATTATTAGGGCAAACCCACTCTATGTATGAACTCTATGCAGGTGGTCAGCGAACGCATCATTCAGCTGGGAACCTAATCGTAGTTAATTTAAATGCTTTTCTTTGGTAGTTTTTTCGTGTGTTTGTGAAGGCACCTCGTTGTAAATAATGTTCATGTAAATCACGGTCATCGCTGGACTCACTGTACAAACGATTAAAGTGTTGCAAATCTTTTATGACAAATGTCTCCTCTTTTTATTCTCACTTAGCGTCATTTAAAGGGAAAAAGTCAAACTGAGCAGTCAGTCAGCTGGTGGGCCATATCGTTTTACCGGTTTTTCTCACTGTCTGACATGAAACCAGAATTAACTTCTTTTTTTTTTAGGTCAATTACAATATTAAAAATTATTTCTTTTTGTCAAATGCCAGAAGAATGAGAGATAGAATTTTTTAGAAATGCTTTTGTTTTGGATTTCTTTCCACAAGCTTCTCACAATAGTTGGCAGGAGTCTTGGTCCATTCCTCCAAACAGAACTGGTGTTACTGAGACCACCTTGCGTGCCTATGCCTTTTCAGCTCTGCCCATACTTGAATGAGATCAGGACTTTGTGATGACCACTTCAAAACATTGACTGTGCTTTTCTTAAAGGGACTAGATGCAAGTTGGCCATTTTATACTCACTACTGCCACTTCAGGTCATACGTGTAACTGCACCTTCTATATAAAACACATGGATGACGGCACTTCGTACCCGAATTAACAACTTTTTGAGTGACAGTGCAGGATTTTGGAGGCAGGTCTGAGCTCATTCTACACATTAGGACATGGCTGGAACATGTAGGGGGAGGAAAATACATAATCGTAGCATTTTTAAACTCCATAAAGTCCCTTTAAGCCACTTTGTAACTAGTATTGGCCGTATGCTTTTCGAATTGTCCATTTGGAAGACCTGCGTCACCGTGTAGGTGCACTGTGGAGCGGGTCAGACTGTTTTTAATGCAGGCTAGCTGATACCATAGAAATGTGCTAGCCTTGCACTAGCCTAGCGCTACGTAATAATATAAGAACTGGACCAATCCAGCCCTCTAGCACAAAACCTTTGGTCCCCAAGATGATTTTAAGAAATATTATTATTATTATTATGCAAAATAGAGATCAAACACCTATTAAAGTATGAGTGTATTACTGTCAGTCCACTGCAAATAAGTAATTAACTTGAGCATAATAATCCAAATTTGAGAAGTGTTTCCGAGAAAAGATGTTGGGCTTTTGGCCTAGATCAGGGGTCGGCAAGTTTGCTCGGTGGAGGGCCGGTTTTCTTCATCGTCAAAAGACCAACGGCCGGACCCTCAATTAAAGCAATTTAAGTAAATCATCATTTTCTACATATGCCAGTGTTGTACATCATATACTGGAAAAATGTCCATCGTGAATCAGATAAATTACTTAAAATCGCTTGAATAAAGGTTTTGAATAAAGTTAAATTTGAGTCAGTTTGAACTAATCTAAGATCAGATAAAAACACCAATGCCAATGGAACAAACAGAAATCCCACTGGACTTTTACTGTAGAAAATATTTATCTTTCACTTATAATTATTCAAAATAATCTGAATTAAGAAAAAACTTGCTTGTTCCATTGGCAAGAATAGGTTGTATCTGCTTTAAGGCCAGACCAAATCCACTAAATCTGTAGATTTAATCACTTAATTCAAGTAGATTTAAGTAATTTCTTAGTATTCTTAGAGTATTCTTTTAGGATTATGGCCTAAAGGGTGTGCTCTGCTAAGACATTTTAAGGTATTGACAGTATTTTTAACATTTCTAGAGTACTTTAACAGGCATTTGATCTATGATTTGGGTCATAATATTTCTCAAAATCATCTCGAGGGCCAGAGTTTGATGATGGCGGGCCGGTTTTGGCCCCCGGGCCTGAGGTTGCCTTCCCCTGGCCTAGATCATTGAAATGATTGAGCACATCCACTTGTTCTGGTTTCAATACATTTAAACTTTATTGAAAGTAATTGTATCTGCTAATGGGGTAAGTGCATTGGTCTTTCCCCGTTAATGCAAAGTGAATAATATTTTGTGGAATGGCACTTGCAGTGAAAAGGTTTTTTTGTCCTGATGATGAAATGTTCTAATTATTATTACAGATAAACACTTTGTTCCACATGTCACCAAATCCACTCCACGACCACAATTGTGAGGTTTATGACTTCAGAAAAACCCTCTCCTCCCCACAATGGAGGCATTATGCTGCTCAGATTGGCACTTTTTGTCGCCGTCTCGACTAAATTGCCGCATTTTTCCCACAAAACCGTTGGCGTGTGAACCTGTCAGTCACAGCGTCGCGCCGTATGACAAACAGGCAGCCCCCGCGCATTTCAATGGAGTCTTTATTTACCGAGGAGAAGTGCGGCCTCGCGATGCGTTCAGGGGAAAATCTGTGGGAGAGGAAAAAAAGAAAAAAAAAATGCTTGTCACTGTCAAATATTAATTAACAAATCTGGTTAACTGCGCTCGTCACGGCTGTCGACTCACGCGTTGGATCTCATAAATAAAATTGCATAGAAATTGAGTAATAGCCGCAATGTGCAAGTGTTGCTAATTTGATTTGGAACAGAGATTTTAATTAATTTATCAGAAAAATAAAACAACTTTTGGCTCGACGTAAAGCTAACGACGTTACAGACTGGCTATCGGCCAATGGGAGTGATTATTCTGATGCAAAGACAGGACATTTATGGATTACTCTTTCAGAATGAACCCAAATGTAAGGTTTGGTTTTATCTGATTTGACGATGCGTTTTAACCCCTGGTCTAACCAAATTCGCCATTACCGAAATCTGAAAGCTTACAGCCTATAGGCCAGTGTAACGGCTCATTTCAAAGACCTACAGAACTCCTCTTAAAGGAACAGATACTGAGATATGTTCTTACCTGAGCTTAGACAAGTTGATACATATCTGTCTGTGGAAGAGCGTTGTAGCTTCCAACTTCATCCCCGTTTGGAGCCATAGGAATACATTGGGAGAGGCCAAATGCTAACAACATCTTTGGTCTTTTTGCGTGACTGAGTGCATGATTGCCCAATCCCGTCAGACCTTGGAAGCTCAGCAGGGAAGGGCCTGGCAGGACTTGGATGGGAGACCGTTTAGGAACATCAGGAAGCCTGGGGCGAATGTAGTGAATGAGTGTTTGGTGGTGGTCGGAGGGGCCGATGGCGCAGACTGGTTGCCTTGCTTCCGTCAGTCTACCCCAGGGCATGTATGGAGTTAACGAATGGTGCAATGTAAAGCGTCTTTGAGTGTCCAGAAAAGCGCTATATAAAACCAATGCATTATTATTGTTATTTATTATTAAAAATGCCGGCCTCAGATGTAAACAAGTCACGGAGGTTTAGCTTCATTGTGAACCGGAGCTACAGCAGCTCTGGGACTTTTACAACAACACACTTCAGTGTTTCTTTACCTAAACACCCAGGATTAAAGGCGGCGACAAGAAAACTTATTTCAGTGGCTGAATCTGCGCTGGGAATGTGTTTGGGTCTCGAGGAGCCTGTTGTAGCTACGAACACACGCTGACGTGCGACCAGAGCGTCAGTGTGACATTTGTGACAAGCGTCTGACTTCAGGTAAACACAAGCGTCTAACTACGGGCTTTAGCCACGTTTTTAACGCCCGAAAAGCATTTGGTCTGTACTCACCTTAAGCCTGGTCCCGTCAGATCTCGAAGCTGAGCAGGAGGGCCTGGTCGGTACTTGGATGGGAGACCGTTTGGAATCGTAAATGGACTCTACTTATATAGCACTTTTCTATCTTTCACAGGCCCAAAGCGTTTTACAGTAAGGAACCAGTCACCCAATCACTCTCTCTATACACCAGTGTATGCAGACACTGGAGGCAAGGAGGGTGAAGTGGATCTTCTAGTTTCAGTAAAACATGTTTTTCTCTTTGTCCAAAACTCGAAACACTCTGTTCCACCTGCTGATGTCATAAAGTGATGCTCCTTCTCCTTCTTCCCTAATTCGTAGCCGTTTTGTCCCTATGGGTTTTCATAAGCTGTCCACATTTTATCTGCTTCATTTCGTCCATTACGACCAGGCCCTGCACCTGAACACCACAGTGATGTTACGTTTTACTGCACAGATCTCGTCTCCTCCTAATCCTCCACCGCGGCGTATTGTAAAAATCTAAAATGGCTCCGTCTCCGCCTCGTCTTTGTGATTCCATTTCTCTCTTGTTTTGTTTCACGATTCCCTGGAGGAGCGTCCAGAGCTCCTCTCCATCAACGCTTGGTCACGTTTTAAAATCTGTCTGCATTTCCAGAACACGGGATATTGTCCTAGACTCCTCTTGCTCTCTTTCTCACATGCAAGTGCTCGTCAGTGTCGGGTCTGGTTCAACTATTTGTTTATTATTTATTTTCCTTTATTTACACAGTAAGTCTCTTGAGACTCGATGTCTCATTTGCAAGAGAGATGTGTCCGTTCACTATGCAACAATAGCGACATAAACGATCATTCGATTAAAGCAGTGCTAACTCTTGCCCCCAGAGGCCATAAGTGCAACTGCAGGTGTTGTAACATGTTGCGTTTTTTTATTGTCCGTGAGAGTAAATACTACGCTGACAGAAAAGACAAAGGGAAGAGGGATTTTGTACATCCAATTACACAATGGAAATCTTTTTTTTTCACTCAAACTTGGCTGTAAATACTGTTTAAGTGGCGCTAGCCCACAGTTAGCTTTGCCCATTAGCCTGTTAGCTTCTCCTTAGCTTCTAGTGTGT
Source organism: Gobius niger (assembly GCF_951799975.1). Taxonomy (NCBI): domain Eukaryota; kingdom Metazoa; phylum Chordata; class Actinopteri; order Gobiiformes; family Gobiidae; genus Gobius; species Gobius niger. The sequence goes on along the minus strand of NC_136870.1, from coordinate 24,014,168 downwards.
ATTGGTAGCTCCGAGTCAGTGGTAGGAAAGTTGCAATTGTGGTTTTCTAGCCAGAGACACCAGGGGGAGATGAAAGACCCCCCAATCATCCCATGAACACTTGTATTACCCCCAGAGGGACTACGGAAAGGATTTATTAAGGTAAACAAGTCACTTAGTATTGCGTTATTAGCACAGTTGTGCTATTCCAGGCCTAAAGGCTTTAACTGGGCTGCAGCAGGAGCCTGGGCTGATGTTCCAGATGTAAATGAAGTAACACAACAGTATTTCAACCTCACAGAATAGACTCACAGAATGTGTTTTTGTTGTCGGGCCCCAGGGGAAAGGATTTATTAAGGTAAACAAGTTACTCAGTACTGCTTTAAAAACAATTACAACATCATGAATATAATACTTCAAAACAAGAGCATTCACGTGGTTTTTGTGGAGGTTTGGTGGATTTGTTTACTTTGAGCTTCAGCTTATCGGCTTAACCCATTTGAGACCTACACATTTCTTCTCCTGAGACACTGAAGAGGCACCAAGAGCCCCCACGCCTGCAGCACAGAGGAGGCGTCACAAGAGGAGCTACAGGAAACAAGAAAGGGACAAAGGAGGAGAAGATGGAGAAAGACTGTTGCGGAGTGGACGGAACTGCAGGAGGAAGAGGAAGGAGGAGGCGGAGCTGACTAGTGCAGGACACCACGCTCTGAAGCAGGGATTTCAGAGGATCAGAGGAGACAGAGGGCAGCCAGCAAAACCTGAACCTACAGCAAGGAGGAAGTATCCAAAACTCCACATTTAGCTCATGGGTTTGGGCAGGATTTAGCCTCAACAAACTGTACAAACTGTGCAATGAAAAGGTCCAGGAACTAAACCCGGGACCTTTGTGTAGAACCTTTTTATTTCACCTGTTTGCTGAGGCTGATGGCGCCGCTCCGTCGTTCCCCCGAGGACAGAGGCACATTCCTGGCCCGTCCTCCCGGTTCCGTCCCGGGCCAGAACGCCGTCCATCGCTCACAGTAAATAATGAGCGTGGGTGTGAACCAGGCCACAATTAGAGCGGCTCGTTTAGGCAGGAGTCACCGGGCGGGCGACAGAGGGCCTTCCTGGACCGGAGACAGAGGAGCCGGGACGGGGCCGGGGAGCAGCAGATCAGCGGGAGGAGTCACGGCGGCCATGTTTGTTTGGACAAGCCCGTGATGCAGAAATAGGAGCGGAGTTAACAGGGGACAGAGGTCTGGTTACAGCTTTTATAAACGATGTGGTTTCATTTTGTTTCTCTGTTGCTGTTGGTAAAGCTTTGGCAGAGGCGGGTAGAGCCAAAACATTGACTCAAGAAAGAGAAACAAAACTTACTATACAAGTAGAAGTGGAAAGTAGTGACCCAAATAATTAGTCAAGGTGCAGGTTTCATTTCAGTTCGTTTTAAATCAGTGGTTCTGGGGGGGCTGTGGGCCAGGGACCAGAGGTGAGACAATGGGACCATTTTAAAAAGTGGGGAAAAAGACAAGTAGTCGTTCTAAATCCATCTTACAGTGGCTTAGTGGTTAGTGGTTCTCACACAGTGGGGCGGGGCCTGGATTGAGGTCATTATGTTCCACTTCTGCCCTCCAATGCCGCACAGTGGAGCTGTTTTTGACGTAAATGGACTCGCTCTTCGTCGAATAGCCATACTGTAGGGCAGGGGTCGGCAACGTCAGGCCCAGGGGCCAAAAGCGGCCCTCCATCATCAAACTCTGGCCCTTGAGATGATTTTGAGAAACATTATGACTCAAATCAGAGATCAAATGCCTGTTTAAGTACTCTAGAAATGTGAAAAATGCTGTCAATTCCTTAAAATGTCTTGACAGAGCACCCTTAGGCCATAATCCTGAAAGCATAATCATCTAAATGAAGAAATGACTTATATCTACTTGAATAAAGAGATTAAATCTAAAGTTGGAGTAGATTTGGTCTGACCTTAGAGCAGATAAAACCTATTCTTGCCAATGGAACAAGCAAGTTTTTCCTTAATTCAGATTATTTTGTATAATTTCAAGTGATGAAAAAATATTTTTTCAGTAAAAGTTCATTTGTCTGCTTCCAGTGGGATTTCTATATGTTCGATTGGCATTCGCGTTTTTATCTGATCTTAGATTAGTTGAAACCGACTCGAATTTATTCAAGCGATTTTAAGTAATTTATCTAATTTAAGATGGACATGTTCCCAGTGTATTGCTGGGTTGCAGGTGACATCACAGCGTTCTAAAGGCCTATACTATTATATAGAGGAAAATTATTTTGTTTTTAAGGAAATGTTTGGTCTTGCGCAGAGAGATCATGGACCCAGTGGCTGATATTAATGATAATTTTTCTAATTCATACATTTTCTTTTTAGCTACGACATGTGAAAGTGTAATGCTGTTAATAGGAAAAACTGGCTCCTGCCCCCCGGTGGGCCCGGTGACATCATCACATTCTAGAACCTGCAACCCAGCAATATGATGTACAACACTGGCATGTAGAAAGTGATGCTATACGTCAGGGGTTGGCAAGTTTGCTCGGTGGAGGGCCGGTTTTCTTCATCGTCAAAAGACCAAGGGCCGATCCCTCCAATTGAAGCAATTGACGTAAATCATCACTTGTACATGGGAAAATGGCCATCTTAAATTAGATAAATTACTTAAAATCGCTTGAATAAATTCGAGTCGGTTTGAAGTTTGATCTAAGATCAGATAAAAACACGAATGCCAGTCGAACAAATAGAAATCCAACTGGAAACAGACAAATCAACTTTTACTGAAAAAAATGTTTATTTATCACTTGAAATTATACAAAATAATCTGAATTAAGAAAAATCTTGCAGCTCTAAGGCCAGACCAAATCTACTCCAACTTTAGATTTAATCTCTTTATTCAAGTATAAGTCTAAGGGGGGATGCGGTCTCATTTTGAGAGAATGACGAAAATATGTTAATTTAGAGCAGATTTGCCAAATATTGCCTCTGTTGCAAGAATGATTTTTCTTGCCTTTTACGTTCTCTCATTTCAAGGGTTTTTCATATTGTAGTGTTCAGATTAAGTTCTATTCATTTAAGCCAATTATTACAATTTGATTTCAAGACTTTAGGCACTTTTGTTCAGCCTCTTTCTGCAAGTTGAGATGACATCCCTACCAGTGATTTGCAAAAATGTTCTGAAGAATTATTATGCACAATTCCAGTTTAATCATGCATCCCTCGTTCACCACCTTTTACAAGAACAAAGTCCTGCACCCCCGTAACCCCTTGCACTTGACTCCTGTAGCGCCCTCCCCTCTCTCTCCTCTCTCTCCTCTCTCTCCCCCCTCTGCACCGGGGCTCCTCCAGTCACTGTCAGCCCCAAACACATGATGAATGTGCCCTGTCAACGCAATTCATTCGGGGACCAATTAATTCAGCGGCAACTACTACAGCCATCAGACGAGGAAAAAGTCCAACCGGGGGAGACAGAGGAGGAGACAGAGAGGGAGACAGAGGAGGAGACAGAGAGGGAGACAGAGAGGGAGACAGAGAGGGAGACAAAGAGGGAGACAGAGGAGGAGACAGAGGGGGAGACAGAGAGGGAGACAGAGAGGGAGACAAAGACGGAGACAGAGGAGGAGACATGGGGGAGACAGAGAGGGAGACAGAGGGGGAGAGAGGGAGAGACAGAGGGGGAGAGGAGGAGAGACAGAGGGGGAGACAGAAGGGGAGACAGAGGGGGAGAGAGGGAGAGACAGAGGGGGAGACAGAGGGAGAGACAGAGGAGGAGACAGAGGAGGAGACAGAGAGGGAGACAGAGGAGGAGACAGAGGAGGAGACAGACAGGGAGACAGAGAGGGAGACAGAGGGGGAGACAGAGGGGGAGACCGAGGAGGAGACAGAGAGGGAGACCGAGGAGGAGACAGAGAGGGAGACAGAGAGGGAGACAGAGGGGGAGACAGAGGGAGAGAGAGGGGGGGAGACAGAGGAGGAGACAGAGAGGGAGACAGAGGAGGAGACAGAGAGGGAGACAGAGAGGGAGACAGAGGGGGAGACAGAGGGAGAGAGAGGGGGGGAGACAGAGGAGGAGACAGAGAGGGAGACAGAGGAGGAGACAGAGAGGGAGACAGAGAGGGAGACAGAGGGGGAGACAGAGGGAGAGAGAGGGGGGGAGACAGAGGAGGAGACAGAGGAGGAGACAGAGGGGGGGAGACAGAGAGGGGAGAGGGGGAGACAGAGGAGGAGACAGAGGGAGAGAGAGGGGGGGAGACAGAGGGGGAGACAGAGGGGGAGACAGAGAGGGGGGGGAGACAGAGGGGGGGAGACAGAGGGGGGAGAGGGGGAGACAGAGGAGGAGACAGAGGGAGAGAGAGGGGGGGAGACAGAGGGAGAGAGAGGGGGGGGAGACAGAGGGGGAGACAGAGGGGGAGACAGGGGGGGAGACAGAGGGAGACAGAGAGGGAGACGGGGGGAGATAGAAAAGGAGACAGAGAGGGAGACGGGGGGGAGACAGAGGGGGAGACAGAGGGAGTGAGAGGGGGAGACAGAGGGGGAGACAGGGGGGGAGACAAAGGGGGAGATGGGGGGGAGACAGAGAGGGAGACAAAGGAGGAGAACAGCGTGAAAGACAGAAGAGAGATCTCAGAAATCCTGCTCGACAAATCTGCCCGTTCATTGTAAGATAAAGGTTTCTCTAATGATTCGATTCAAGAGAGATTAAATCTAACGTTCCTGATCTGACCAAGTTTACTTTGCTTGTTTGATGACATTTCTCACTTGAAATAAGAAAGTAAAACTGCCTGAACCTGAAAAAGGAAGTGTGAAGGATGGGGAGTCCACACTACATTACTATTAAACAAGTGGAGATTCACAGGGAGTGTTAGATGTTAGGGAGTGACCAGATGTTCTAGTTTACCCAGGACAGTCCCAATTTTGAAGCCTCTGTCCCATGTCCCTTGGATTTCTCCAGTGTTGTCCTGTCAGGGCCTTCTCTGCTCGCCCTGGCCACATGAAGAAAAAAGAACTGTAAAATGACTTAATAGTTGCTTATCTTGGTATTGTTGAGGTGCAACTGTAATTTCCCAGTTTGGCAGTGCGTCCCCAGGCCCTGCTGCGTTTCAGTAGCGCCCCCTGCGTTTTCCTCGCCTGGGGAAACCGCTGATGTAACTGCGCATGGGCAAGACGTCCCAGAACATCAGAACAAGTGCAGCTCAACTAAACCAGATAAACAAAACATTTATATTGTGAAATGTCCGAAGCATTGGTCCGAACGAGGAAAAATGAAGTGGAATTTTGGTGCCGCTTCCTCATGAAGAGCTTCGATAGCAAAGCAACAGGAACGACAGCGGGACGTAGACGCTTGGCCCCGGAAGTGATTTTTTTTTCCTAGGATGGGAATGGCCACATTTGAGAACAACCCTAGTTTAAAGTGATCCAAACTACTCCTAGACCTAAACCTGACCCTTACCTTAAAGGGATATTTCAGGATTTTTGACATAGGGCCTCATTTCCTAGTTATCCAGAGTGTTGCTGATTTCTGGAGATTTTGTTGTTGTTGTAATTCATGCAATTCAATTTTGAGGGACTATTTTGTAGCAGATCACTCCGCCGCTGCGTAGCTTATACAACCACGAATGGTTGTATAAGCTGGTTAAATTATTATATCGACACAGACATGTATATGGTTAGTCTGGTGTTATAAGTGATTTGCCTCAGGTGCACTGTGGAGCAGGTCAGACAGTTTTTAATGCAGGCTAGCTGATACCATAGAAATCCGCTAGCCTTGCACTAGCCTAGCGCCACGACACTCTTCAAATATAAGAACTGCATGAATTACAAAAATAAAATCTCCAGAAACACTCTGGATAACTAGGAAATGAGGCCCTACGTCAAAAATTGATTGAAAAAGCCCTTTCCCATCCTAGGAGAAAAAAATTAGCGCCCAGGACAGAAGAGCTTCCCCACATCAGCTGCGCTGGGACTCGGGCAGGGGAACAGCTACGGGACTATGAGTGCTAAAAAAGGCGTCGCTGGGCGTCTCACACTGTAGGTCTAGTATCTTTTTGTTACTTTGGATTTTATGGAAATCTGGTCACCCAACAAGCCCCTAAAAAATGAATAAAAGTCCTATGGGACATTTCTAAATTGTCACGCCTACAACTTAAATGCACTAGCCCTAAATGTTGGTCTGTTTCCCCGGTGTGAGAGAGCGAGAGAGAGAGGGGGGGGGAATATGGGGGGGTTGGTTTGGGGAGTGCAGAGGACGGATCCTGACAGAAGTGGTCATTATATGGTTTGGTGCTCTGGAGACAGCGCTGTCATAGGGGCTCAGTGTGACGGGAGTCCCCTGTGCTTTATATTAATGATCCGAGCGGCGTCGGGGCGCGTCACTGTCGGCTGTCACCGCCGCCGCCGCCAACCAGCGCCGCAGCCAACCAGCGCCGCAGCCCAGGCCCAACGCACGACTGCAGACTACAGAGGGGGAAACACGCCGTCACACATGTAGATACCGCGGTTTGAAGGATTTCAGGCGGGGCTCGGGTCGCTGCAGGCTTTATGTGGTGATGCTTTTCGCCCTCTTGTGGTTCTGTCCGCCTTTGAACGGGTGAAGGGAATCTTATTTGTGTAACGTGTGTAGGCTGTCAGTCATCCAGGAGTTCCCCATTGTAGAGATAGATCGCCTCCATCTTTACAAGCTTCTTCTCGCTCTTGTAGTCAAATGTCAAGGACTCGATTGGCAAAAGACGGATAGAGTTTATACAGATATGAAGAAAGTATATACGTTTGTTAAGTGTGACCTCATGACTTCTGCTTCCGGGTCCTAGCATACCGGCTAATATGCAAAAAACATTAAAAACTCTTTAAAAAAAACATCAATATTTCTGAAACTCAGCGGGGAGTGACTGAACATACTTATTTCTCAGACTCATTAGCCAAAAATGCCGCACCTACTGCTAAAAAAAGTATTATTTACTAAAGTATGGGTTTGGGAAATGTTGAACTTTTTGGAGAAATTCGCGAGCGTCGACCAATCAGGAGCTTTCCCCAACAGTGACGTACGTTGTAGCTGATCCACGGGGGCAGATCCTATGCCGGCCCTCAGATGTAAACAAGTCACGGAGGTTTAGCTTCGTTGTGAACCGGAGCTACAGCAGCTCTGGGACTTTTACAAAGACACACTTCAGTGTTTCTGTACCTAAACACCCAGGATTAAAAGCAGCAACAAGAAAACTTATTTCAGTGGCTGAATCTGTGCTGGGAATGTGTTTGGGCCTCGAGGACGCCTGTTGTAGCATTACCACCAGAGAAAGCTAATGCTAAGCTAAACATGCATAAAATGAAGTCAATAAAACCACCATCTACATAAAGAACAATGATCACACACTGAGCTGGGCTGGCTCATGTTGTAGTTTATTACTCACATCATCTACAATTAGCTCCGGGAGAAAACCCCAGCTTGTTAGCTCAGTTAGCTCACATTGAGCTCCGGTTTTCTCCCATGAAAACAAGCATTAAGCACTAATAACGTCAATGAAGCCGTAGCGACATAGACATATGACGATCACACACTGAGCCGGCCTTCACGCATTTGTGGTTTATTGCAGACTTTTAATCAACAATGAACTGTAGCAGGTATTTTTTAGGCAAGAGCTACTTCCAAGATGGCTACGAACACACTCTGAGCTGACGTACGGCCACAGCTTTACTTCAGGCTATGGGTCAGAGCACAGTAGCAGTAGCCAGTGACTTCCCATCAGTGTCTGTGCAGGACGTTGCTAATCTTTTTTGGGAAAGTAGCAAGACAGGAAGAACCACAAGACCTATTTAAACTCTGAAGGGGTCAGGACTATCAACACACCCACTTCTTTACATTGTAGGCTCGGTCTTATTTACTGTTCTCTCAAACTATCTTCTCTTTCTTGTCTTTCCTAAAAAACGTGTGTTAGTGGCTGTGGACCACTGCTGTTCCTACGGTGCTGATACATTTTCTTGTGCAGTTTTGTTTCGTCCATGCACTGTTCACTGCACTCTTCCTTACACTGAATGGAAACCGCTTCATCGCTCTGTTTCGTATCTTCAGGATGTGCTCATTTTAGCTTCAAGGTGTCCACTTGATTGAAATAAACTGGGATTTTGTGCTGTAGTTTCCCCCCCCCCCGACTCCAGACACGTAACGGCCTGTAGCTGACATAATAAAATACAGAGCTCTTGTTCAACGGAGCGGGGAAATCAAAAAGCATTTTAAGCCTGTTATTCCTAATCTGCCTCTCTCTCTCTTCCATCTAAAGTCCATTCTGCTCCTCTGGGCCTCTCCATTTGAGCTCCATTTTGTGGCTAAGCAGTTACAAATGTGGCATGTGATGACAATAATAAGGGCTGATCCCACTTAGCCTGCAGGATGTGAGCGGAATACCAAAGACCTGCAGCGCGGCGTCTGCAGCGCGGAGCAGCATCGGGACACCCATACGCCAGAGGAGGAAGTGCAGCTGGCACCGACCTTTTAGCCTCGGGGAGACACGTTCTGCGGGCGCCAGGTGGAGAGAGACACGGGACGAACTGAGAGCGCCGTTATGAGCGAGGGCAACACGACGCCGTAGAAGGTTTTGGTGGTAATTCTTCAGAAAACCAATCACAGAACAGCGGATGTGACGACAAAAGCGGGAAAGCGTTGAAGATGCTGCTTGTGTGGTTTAGGGTCTGTTGGGGGTATTTTTAATCAAGAATGAGATAAAGTCTGAAGTTGCATGTTAAATGAGGGCTCACTCCTCCATCATGAGGGTCAGTCTCTCTCTCTCTCTAATGGTGCTGGAGTTTGGAGTTGCTCAGATGGACATGAGGCTGGAAGACTTTGAGAATGGTTCAGGGCTTGGGAGGGATTCTGTCAGAGCAGGACCAGTTTTTACATGCATTTGTATGTACTTTGAGTGGTGCCTTTGTAGTTTTGTAAATGTGTGTAAGTAGAACGAGGTGTGAGTGTAAAAATGGGGGGAAATGTGTTTTTTTTTTGACGGAATAATCTTTTTTTTTTTTTTACTTCTCTCACATTACTTCTCTCATTACTTCTCTCTCATCCCTTCTCTCTCTCTCTCTTCTCTCTCATTCTCTCTCCTCTCCTCACACACTCTTCTGTTTTTCTTTTCTTTCTCTCTCGCTTTTTTCTCTCTCTTCCCTCCCTTGTCTCCCTTCGTTTGCACTCTTCTCTCTTTCCCTTCTCTTTCGCTTTCTTCTCTCTCTTCTCTCTCTCCCTTCTCTCTTTCCTTTCTCTCTCTTCAACTTCTCTGTCTCCTGTCTCATTCTCCCTTTACTTTCGCTCTTCTTTCTCTCTCGCTTTCTTCTCTCTCTTCTCTCCCTTTGTTTGCACTCCTCTCTCTATCCCATTCTCTCTCTCCCTTCTCTTTCGCTCTTCTCCTTCGCTTTCTTCTCTTTTCTCTCCCTTGTATCCCTATTTCTTTCTCTCTCTTTCAATTCTCTCTCTCTTCTTTTTCGCTCCTCTTTCTCTCTCTCACTCCCTCCCTCCCTCTCTCTCTCCCTCTCTCTCTCTCCCTCTCTCTCTTCCTCTCTGTTTCTTTCCCTCTCTCTCTCCCCCCTCTCGCTCTCTCCCTCTCTCTCTCTTCCTCTCTGTTTCTTTCCCTCTCTCTCTCCCTCCCTCTCTCTCTCTCTCTCTTCCCTCCCTTGTCTCCCTTCATTTGCACTCTTCTCTCTTTCCCTTCTCTTTCGCTTTCTTCTCTCTCTTCTCTCTCTCCCTTCTCTCTTTCCTTTCTCTCTCTTCAACTTCTCTGTCTCCTGTCTCATTCTCCCTTTACTTTCGCTCTTCTTTCTCTCTCGCTTTCTTCTCTCTCTTCTCTCTCTTCTCTCCCTTTGTTTGCACTCCTCTCTCTATCCCATTCTCTCTCTCCCTTCTCTTTCGCTCTTCTCCTTCGCTTTCTTCTCTTTTCTCTCCCTTGTATCCCTATTTCTTTCTCTCTCTTTCAATTCTCTCTCTCTTCATTTTCGCTCCTCTTTCTCTCTCACTCCCTCCCTCCCTCTCTCTCTCCCTCTCTCTTCTCTCTCTTCTTCTCCCTCCCGCTCTCTCCCTCTCTCTCTCTTCCTCTCTCTTTCTTTCCCTCTCTCTCTCCCCCTCTCGCTCTCTCCCCCCTTTCTCTCTCCCTCCCTCTCTCTCTCTCTCTCTCTCTCCCTCTTCCTCTCCCTCCCTCTCTCTCTCTTCTCTCCCTCCCCTCTCTCTCTCTCTTCCTCCCTCTCTCCCCCCTTTCTCTCTCTTCCTCTCTCTCCCTCTCTCTCTCTTCCTCTCCCTCTCTCCCCCCTTTCTCTCTCTCTGCAAATGTCCCTCTAATCGCCCTCTTCATTCCGCCGTGGCCTTATTAACAGCACATTCGTTTCCATCGCTCTGTCCAGCCCTCTCCACAGCCCTCTCCTCTCACAAAAGCCTCTCCAAACCGCGCTCCAAATGCAAACACAACACCATTAAACTCAAATTAATTCTTTCGAAGCCACAAAATCTACCGGTTCAAACGCATCTTAATTGCTTTAGCCCCAGTAAGTGCCTGGACGGGGCAGGAATGGCCCTCTGAGCGCAGATTAGCCGAAATGGACACTGTTAGCAGCAAAAAGAGCATCATTTGCCTGAAGGCTTTTGGACACAGCGGAGACTGGAAATCATTGTGCGAGTTCACAATAAAAACATGGTCATTTGGACAAAACAGGCGCCGATTATGCACAATGAAAATATAAAAGGCTGTGGAGACGAGAGGCGAGGTTCTAGGCCATGTTAAGTACAAAAGAGCCGCACGTTACACTGGTGAAGCACAATTGACATTTTACTATCCTTTAACGCACTCCCAGTCATCCAGGAATTATCCATCAGAGTAAGAATAAGTCTTCAACAATCTTCGACTAGACTGGGTTGATTTTGTTGAGGATGTTTCTCGCACTTGTTGTCACTGCACATCAGTATAAGGCAGGGGTAGGCAACGTCAGGGTCAAATCCGGCCCTCCAGCACAGAACCTCTGGCCCCCAAGATGATTTTGAGAAATATTATTATGGAAATAAGAGATCAAATACCTGTTAAAGGGTATTATGCTTTTTTCAATCACATAGCACCAGTCTATATCACACTACAATGATGACCAAACCTTCTGTTGGTCTGTAAATGCAGTAAATTAGAATAACTGCCTTGTATAAAATTGTTCTCTCAAAATGGCTGTAGTGAATGTCTTGAAATAGGCCTCTGTCTCTTTAAGAACCTCTGACCCTTTCCGACACGCCCCCTCCACACACTGTCTGTGGCGTCAGTGGGGAGGGGGTTCTGCTGAGGGGCAGTGGTTGGTTACTCGGCTGGTGACAAAAGCTCGGAGGCGTCTCCAGGAGGTGGGGACGTTCCTAGGAGGACTCAGGCAAACCTATCCCTAAAATGGCCGCCATCAGAGTTTTTACAGATTACTCAAAAATACGTGAATGTGCAATTATTGGCTTCTTGTATCTATTTCCTGTAAGTACTTCTGCCTCTGTTTTTAATGACTTCTCGTGTGTCGTCAGAGTTCATCCGTATCCAGCGGGTTGAACGTGACCTGCTGCAGTCTGCATGTGCGCTGAGTATTTGTCGTTTGAGTGTAGCATCTGCAGCTTTCCTCTGTTCACTGGTCACATCACTGTGTTCTGTCTCCTGCTCTCCACACGACTGACAGCTGCTGAGAACTGGCAAATCCCCACACACTTCACTCACTCCAGCAGAGCCTTCTGCTGTTCCTCTGAATGAGGACAGGAGGAGTCAGGCATTACTGCTAAAGCCATGTTAAAGTGGGCAGATCCTGCATAATGGAGGAAAATAATGTAAATGTATGGAAAAGAAGAGTGTTTATGTGTTGGTCAGGATTTCTAATTGGCCTGGAGCGCCTTCTGCTGGTGGCAGTGGGAATGAGAATCCGAAATAACTAAATGGTTTGTTTTAACTAACTGTATAGCAAATCACTGAAAACACTGACCCTGTTTTACTAAGCGTTTGCTGAAAATAGATAAGAGGTCATTTATCAAGAAGAGGTTCTAAACAGTGAGTGCAAGTTGTGGGCATGTTGCACATCATTTACAATTTGAGCTGTATTACACTTTATTTGTGCCACTATTAATGCAAACAGCTGCTCATGATAATCAGTTGCAACAGGCTATAAAATGGCATGGGAGAGTACATGCAATTCAGTGCATGGCTAAGTAAAGAAGACCCTTTGAGTGCAGCATGAGACAGAAAAAAGAAGTTGGAAAACAAAGCTTTGCAGACGCCAACCAAGGCAATGTGGCGACGGTGCATTATGGAACTTTTAATATGTTTTTAGAAGGACCCGCAAATAACAATGGTGTTCGAGAGGATTGATGAAAAATAGGCAGCAGTCTGGATGTCTTATACAGGAGATGTTTATTTACCATCGGCGGGACCCGGAGACATGAACTCGAGACATTGCGCTAGTCCTACCATTCAAGTCTGTCTGTGCTTCCACAGAAAAGGGATAAATACCCTCTCAGAGCGTCATGCTGATACACAAGAGTCTGAGCACCACAGTCGAGGCTATGACAGAGATAGTACGACTTTACAGCTTGACCCAGTATGATAAATAGCTTTAATTTAATGTTACCCTCTAACATCGCTCACCAGGAAATCTACAAAACATTGGCCACCATGATGGAAGTAAAGATGCCATGATTACCACTCACAAAAATCCAGTTTCCTACGTAAAATGTAACATAATGCACCTTTAAACTGGACATATCATTTGACTTTTCTTACAGGTTATAATGTTTTCTCTCATCAAAACCTGTGTTCAGCCCACTCACACATCTTTGATTAATCTTTATAGATTCAAAGATTTTTATTTGTCGATTCATTTGGCAATGAATTGACAAATGAGGAGTGAAGATCCCCTCCTGGAACCGCCACCTTAACGTGGTGGAGGGGTTTGAGCGCCCGAATGATCCTTGGGGCTCAGTTGTTGGGGGCTTCGTGCCCCTGGTAGGGTCTCCCATGAGAGACCAACAGGCCCGGTTAGAATCATGAGGCCGTCCTTCTGTGGCTACACATTTTTCCCAAATACCAACTTTACCATAGTATTCCAAAGGACACGCATGTTGTGTTAATGATACGATCTCCGACGGCGCAGACGTAACCACGACGCGCGAAACCCATCACTCGTATTGACTCGGCGAGCCTCTCCCGCCACTCAATGTCCGCTCTGGTTTTGCATGTGAGCGGTTAGCGCCCGTCGCGTCCATAGCGCCTGATTGCTGAGCAGATCCGCCGGTCCGAGTGCGTAATGAGAGTCGACAGAGGTGAGGACAACTCAATAGCACAGATAACCAGGGTTTGATCTAAACAGCCATGCAGAACAGGCAGAGGAGCCCACGTAATGTCCTGTCAGGAGATCGGGCCTTCAAATTAGGCCTGATTAACCTGGAGAGAGAGAGAAGAGGGGACGAGGAGGAGGAAGGTTGGAGAGAACACTGAGTCAGGCTGTCAAGTTTAGAAGACTGCTGACTTTGGATATTTTTGTTAACTTCAAACAAGACTCTATTTGATGGCACAAAACAACAACAGACAGCATTGTCTGTCTCTGGCCAGGTAATTTACCTTTCACACAAACCCCGCCCCCAAAACAGTCACAGCAACTGTCATTCCCGGGATCTCCTGCAATGGAAAATAGTGGAGCGTGACATGATTTTCCCCTTTCAAAGCATAAAAAGAGAACCTGTTAACTTGTAAGCCAAGGTAAGACTCGTTTCAAGAGTTTCATGAGCGGTCGTTGCAGGACAATGTCATAAAAAATCTCTTTCTGCTGCTGGAACATACTTTTTTAATACTAGAGTAACATATGAAGAGAACTCACCTGTTGGCATATGAGGTAGCTCGATTGACTGAGGAGTTCAAGTGTCCCATTCGTTGCATATTTTAAATCTATCCCTCCACTGCACATTATTTTGTATCGATCTGGATGATATGGGCTGGTATTGCTGCACAGACAGTCACTAATCCACCACTATGACGCGCTAAACTCTGCTTATTGACGAGTTTATTCGAGTTTTGCAAATGTTCAATTCAGGGCCTTGAACCTTTGAGGTCCATCCAATGGCCGCTGGTTGCTCTGCTTTAAGACCACGACGCTGGGGGCCGCCATTGTCCGCCATTGCTGCAGCTCCTCTATACGTATGTGTGCGGCAAAACAAGCTAGTTTTCTGTTAGATAGCATTGCACTTACCACACGTTTTAAGCAACTGTAAAGCCTGATTTGTTATTTTTTTGTAACTTGCTACACCTAGATATTCCTCCTGTAATTACACTGAGCTACTTACAATTTAAGAAACCAGGCTGGTTTTCGTAATAAAAATGGTGGAAATCTACTAAAGTAATGAGTGCCAGATTTTGATTGACAGGCCTAAACAAGGTCTGAGGCATTTTCATCGACACTGAGAAAAAATATGTACCTATCGGTCTGTTAAAATTTATGAGAATGCACCAAATTGCACCATTAAAATAAAAAAAGAGTCTCTGTGGAAGGACCCCCAGACCCCCTTTTAAATGTGTCCCCCCATCAGTCTGGCAGTAGCAAAGGTTCCTCTGCAAGGGCCACAGAGCTCAAATTGCTATGTTAAAGAAGTTACTTCTGCATGTTCAAATGAAAAAAAAAACATTCAGTGTATCCTTTCATTGTAGAGAGAGAAATCAGACAGACATACACTATATGGGGGGCCCTGAAAACCTTTTAGCCCCGGGGGCCCATTTTACATAAATCCGGACCTGGCAACACATACTGGAGCGTGGCCTATCATAACGCGTCAAAGGGCTTTTCTCAATCAGTGAAAAGTTTGAAGTTTGCACATTCAGCCACTTGTTCCAATGGGATTCCTTGACAATATCACCAGGCAAAGTAAAAACATAAGTATCTTTCAGCTCTAAAGTTAGATCATCTTTGTTTACACACACAGGAAATAAGTGGCTAGAAAAATAATTGCCATAATCACCCTCAGAACGCTTTCCCTTCGCTCTTTTGGTTAATCCTAATTTCAGAAGGTCAGGTGTGGTACCGCTGGTGGACTTAGCGTTTGTGAGAAGGTCCAGCTGTGTTTACTGATCCAGTGCACCTGCGGGGGTCACCGGGAGAGCGAGCGGGGATTAACCCACGGGACGCTGCCCAACGCGACTCCAGAAATGCCCTGGACAGGAGGGGCAGGAGGGGCAGGAGGGGCAGGAGGGGCAGGAGGAGAATCTACTGCCGGAAAAACAACGCACAGAATCCACACGGGACCTCCTGACTTTAAGATCGGGGGCGACTTCTGCTATTTTCCAGAAAGGGATTGGCAGGGTCTCACTCACAGACATATAAATAACATTTTCTCCAGTTTGACTTTAACCAAAAGCTTCTAGTAAAAGTGTCAAAATGGTGACAAATGTGAGACGAAAACGAGGATAAAAAAAACAAAAGCCAGAAAAGAGAGGCAAGAAGGTGACAAATATGCAGTGAAATAGAAAACATCCAAAAAGTGTCAACAACATGAGGAAAAATATCCATTTAGATCAGTTTTGTAGGTCTTAGCTTTCAAATGAGGCGTGACACTGGCCTGTCTTCTAGATTTGGGTAAAGTCGAACTCAAGAAAATGCACTCGGTTAAGGCGGGAGCTAAGAGGTTAAGCTAAAATGTATTTACAACACACTCTGTAATGGCAAAAATACATTCACTCTATAACAACAACAACCAAAAGTCAGGTAACCCAGCTTTAAAGCAGAACTAAGTAACATTTTTACCTTAATAAATCCTTCCCACCGTCCCTCTGGGAGTAATACAAGTGTTGATGTGATGTTTGGGGGGTCTTTCATCCCCCCCGGTGTCTCTGGATAAACAACCACCCTTGCAGCTTTCCCTGCTCCGACCAGGAGACCCAATACACACTTATGGAATCACGAAGAAGCTGCTAACAGGCTAACGGGCAAAGCTAACTGTGGGCTAGCGCTACTTAAACAGTGTATACAGCCAAGTTTGAGTGAAAAAAATATCTCCATTATGTAATTGGATGTACAATATCCCTCTCTCCCATAGTATTTACTCTCACGGACAATTCATTAGTTAAAAAAAAGTTACATTGTTCTGCTTTAACGCTGCAATGCAAAAAAGAATGTGTCTATTTCATTTGTTGAAGTAAAATCGACTTTTTAGACTTTTTTATCCATGCTACAATGTTGTCCTCTCAGCATGAACAAACCTGCAGCTGTGTTTCAAGCCACTTGCGCAAGATTGAGTAATCTTCAGCATCGCTGCATTTTCACCTCTTGCTACACTGAATCCTTTCATTGCAAAGTAAAAATCACTCACCTTAGCTCTATTGAAACAGCTCCACAGCAAAGGGGAGCAAGAGGAGAAGGAATGGGAGGAGCTTATTGGGAGATTGTGGGGAAAAAATCAGGAAGTGAAACAACTTTTAATCATTGTTTCAGCTGTTTTAGATCAATATCGCCTTTTCTTATCAAGACAGTGATGAAGTTGATTTATGTTACATTTGATTCATTGACTTTTGAGGAGAAAAATCAAGTCTTTTCACGCCACGAGATCCAAGTCCAAGTCCAGTCCCGAGTCCATTTACCCAAGTCAGGTCTCATGCCGTCAAATTCCCGTGTTAAGAAAAGTGCATCTCTCCATTCGGCGTCTTGACTCCGGCTTTATGCTAAACGTGTGCTACAGCCTTTGATTACCGCGGCGACGCTCCGGTCTGCATTAGCCCTGATTAACGCCGCGGACAGAAGGCCTGAGCTCAGCGTTTCTCCCCATCAGCGCTGACAGACTGAGACAGAGCTTCACATTGAATATAGCTCTCTCCTAATCGTCCAATTTACCCCCTCGCCGCCACGACAGGGCGCGACGGATGATCACCGGAGCTCGATAAGTTTTGTGAATGGAAAGAGAAGTTGTTAGTCGGGAAATGGCACTTTGGACGGATCCATGTGCCGTGATTTGTGATCGATTCGTCGGAAAAAGTGTTGACGACTCGTTTTAACGTAAAGTGAAGTTGATCGGTCAGAAAGCGAGAGGTGATGGAGTCTTCCTGCTCCAATCACTGCACTTAGGAGGGAAACTGGAGACTGGGGGACGACTGAATACAACTTAGTCTTGGTCTGAACTGTGGACTTTAAAGTTTTCTCTTAAAAGGTCCTAGATCAGGGGTAGGCAACGTCAGGCCCGAGGGTCAAATCCGGCCCTCGAGCACAGAACCTCTGGCCCTCAAGATGATTTTGAGAAACATTATCACACAAATCAGAGAGTACTTTTAACATTATTAGAGTTAAATGGGTGGGGGAAAAAGGTAGAAATACTGTCAATGCACCCAATTAGGTCATATATTTTGTACAACACTGGCATTTGAAGGAAGTGCACTGGAAAAATAATCGTTTTAAGGAAGAAATGACATAAATCTACTTGAATTAAGAGATTAAATCTAAGGTTTGAGTAGATTTGGTCTGGTCTTAGACGAGATTAAACCTCTAGTAGTAGTTATTCTCTTAATAAAGATCATTTTGTGTCATTCAAGTGAAAAACAGTCTGATTTGAAGTGAGTTTTATTGTTGTTCCATTGTAGCATTTGTATCTTGGATTAGTTCAAACCAACTCAAATTCAACATAGAAGAACTTTTATTCAAGCAATTTTAAGTCATTTATCTCATTAAAGATGGACATTTTTCCAGTGTTGCGCTTTACTTTGGGCTAATAATCAGTGGCTTCGGCCCTTGGTCTATTTACAATAAAGAAAATCAGCCTCCGCCAAGAAAACAAAATCGACTTTTTGGAGCTTTTAACCATATTGTAATGCTATTTCCTTATCAAAAACACCCCCAGAGTGGTTTGTGGCTAAAAAAGGAAGTGCCCGAGGCGTCCGCGCTGCCCCTGTGGAGAAAGTAAACACCCCACCTGAGCGTCTGAACAGATGTCATGTTTGCACTGAAAGTTGTGAAGAAAGAGCTCTTTCTAACCTACTCTGGACGTTTCCATGGCGACTGTTCAGAAGTGACACAGAGGATGAGGATGTCAATGGATTTAGTGATTTGGAGTGAGATGGAGAGTTTGGCATGTTCGTTATGCTATAGATACAGAGACGGCATCTAACAATTAAACACAATTAAACAATTAAACAAACCAACAATATGAAGTAACCAACGGTGATTTTTCTATTCTGTACAGCTGGTCTGTCAGAGAAGGTTTTAAGGAATGTATGGATTTGTCTGCTGTGGTCACTGTTGTGTTTGTGTATATCCACTCACTGCAAATGAATTTCCCGACGGGGATAATACATTTCTACTACTACTACTACTACCTACTACTACTATCTCTGGAATCGCCCATATTTGGTCATGTTTGAAAACAGCTAAGTGGGAAAACAATGTGGAGAAAAATCTAAACTTTCTCCAATTATTCCAAAATTACTTTAACAAATGCTGAATTATGAATATAGTTTTCGACTAAATAAAGATACAAAGACAACAGCCCATAAATGCATAAATAACGGAGAATGCTAATTTGATGCTACATGTTAGCATCGGGCTAATGATAGCTACGACTGCTGTTTTTTCACTTCTACTGAACAATCTGCTGTGAGAAAATATCCATAATGGGCCCGATTTACACTTGACTTTATTTATGTGATAAATAAGTTCATTTTCCACCAGAAAATGGCAAAAAAACAGTGGAAAATTGTGTTTCTCTAAAGATTCTAGGGGGGAAATGGGTCCCGTTAGCATACCGTTAACCATAGCCTGTTTTTTTATATTTTATTAGGCAATTTTCGGCTAGAGCGTCTTATACTCAGGAGCGACTTATAGTCCGAAAAATACGGTAACCATGTCGATTTTCTAAGCGGATAAAAAGGGGAACTATATTGTGAGGCGTAACAACACCTTAGGAGCACTTCGACATTCGCGCAGTGATATCTTCACTTTATTGCTCGATTAATTCCTTTAATTCCTTTAAAGCATTTCCCCCAGTTCGGCTTTACCCAAATCAAAAAGCTGACAGCCTATAGGCCAGTGTAACTCCTTGTTGGAAAGACCTACAAAACTCATCTCAAAAGGATGTTTTTCTCGCATTGTCGTCAGTTTTTCGTCACTTTTCTGTTGCTATTTTGTCCGGGTTTTACACTGAAATCCCTACGATTCAGTGGGAAATGTGAGGCAGAATAAACACTCACTAAGTCGATTTCCTAACCGGTTAAATTCCCTCTCATTTGTGTGTATAACTCCGTCTGATTCGGTGTGAATTTCAGCATAATCTGCACAGCTGTAACTGGAGCAAACGCCCGATATGAAGTAGCTGAGAGCGGCATCATCGTTTCCTAATCAAGAGCATTAGGGCTTACACACACTAAAACCTCTCTCCCCCCTTCTCTCTCCCCCCTTCTCTCTCCCCCTCTCTCTCTACAGCTGGCCTCTTTATTATAGATGATCACAATGTACCACTTAAATCAATGGGACCCGGCCCACACGCGCGCTCTCAAAATGGCTGCCCTGCTGTTCGGTGATGGCTTTCGTATTGGGCCTAATCTGGTCCGCTCATCAATCATGTCACGCTTCCTCCCCCCCTCTCACCCCCTCTCTCCCCCCCCCTCACCCTCTCTGCGTTTGGAGGGAGATAGAGTAGATTGAGATGCACTAAAATGATAAAGGCTTCTCGGAAAAGCGGTAAAAATAGTAAGAGGAGAAGAAGAGAGGATTCTGAAGCGAAACAATGATGGTGAAAGTGCCGAATGAAGGCGATGTCCGTAGATTTCCCATCTGACTGAGATTTACGTGTTTTTTTTGGGGAGTCCACGTAAAATCTAAACCTGTTTTAGCTTAACTGCTTAACCCCCTCCTGAACCAGGCACATGTTCCCCTTTTTGGCTTTACCCAAATCGAAAAGTGTCTTGAAAAAAAGCGTCAAAACAGTGATGAAAATGAGACGTCGAAATAGATGAAAATGCAGCAAAAATGTAACAAAAACGTAAAAAAAAATAGTAAAATGGGACAAAAAAATAAATAAAAAAATGACAAAACTGCAAAAAAAATTGCAAAAAAGAGACAAAACGTGACAAAAAAGCAACAAAAAAAAGACTCAAAAATTACAAAAAAAAAGGGAAAAAAACGTGGCCCAAAAATTAAAAAAATTACAAAAAAGCGACAAAAAAGTGACAAAAAAGCAAAAATTTGTTTGCAAAAAAATACAAAAAAAGTGACAACAAAAGCAACAAAAAAAATGACAAACACGATGAGTGTTACAATGAACTGGTTTCACTATTTGAAATATAATCTGGTGGAGCCTTGAGTAAAAAGTCTGTCCTCTGCTCATTATAAGTTAACATTAGGGAACCATGACTCACTAAAGTAGCAGCAGGATGGGGATAAACAGCTCCACAGAGCAGTGGTGGAGAGATGACGTAACTGCATCACAAAAATCATTAGGAAGACTGTGTATCTAAGTGTTTACCATCCAGTCCATGATTACTCCAAGATTTCTAACCTGATTTTTTTGGTTTTAGAGAGAGAGACTGGAGGTGACTGATAACACTTTGTCTTTGTGCCTGTGGGCCAAAAACAATGATCTCAGTTTTGTCTGAGTTGTGTTGTAGAAAGTTGTTTTGTATTGATCAGCCTCCTTTAACTTGATAATATGTTGATTTTCAAAAAAGTGTATTTTGCTCTGGGGAGGGTGTGTTTTGAGTTGTTTGGGACTGAGACAAAAAAGCAACATAGATGTAGCTTTTACCAACACAAACCTTCCAACATGATGCCATATGGCAGAAGAAATGATTACTCGATACTTAACAACGCAAATCAGGGTTTTTTATTTCTTTTAATCTTATTCTCATTTTCCAACTCAGTCTATTTACACAGCCATATTCAACCAAAATTAGCCATTTCCATTGTTTCCTTTTGCACCAAATGAATGTGAATCCAAACAAACATCCCACTTTGCTCTAAGGGCGGCTGTAATGACCCAAATGAGATGGGATTTGGCGCATCTCGCTCCTAAAAAAAAAACACACTCTCTGTTTTGATCTGTGCACAATTGACCTGTCTCCTGTTTCAAAATGGCTGCCGCTCGCCCATAACCTCGGGGAACGTGTTGTCATCTGAACGGGATAAGTTTATTTTCCGTGCGTGTGCGGCATTTGTTCGGGCAGGCGGGGGGCCGTAAAGCTGCGCGGGAGCGGCGGGGGGTCGATGGCGGAGCATGTGGGACCGAGAGAAAGAGGGAGGAGAGAGAGCGAGGGTTTGGGTTCAGTCCAAGTCAACGCCACCAACGCCTTCTGTGCATGGCCCGAGAAAATATGGAGCGAGGGAGGGAGGGTCGGGGGAGTCTCAAAGTCCCGCAAATAAGAGAAGCCGTGTCTGTCTTTTACACATTAAAGTTAGGTTAGGCTGCTTTATTTGTACCCACAGGCAATTCTGAGTAAAACTAGTGAAACATTTAAAACACATTATACAAAGATGAACATGTTTTAATATAATGCTTGTAAGTGCTCCAGATACGAACAGGAGGTGCCTTCACTAAAGATATCACAGAAGTTTAAGACCATAACAAACATAAAACACCATCTCAGGGACAATTTGATCCCGGCTTGTTCATCAAGGAAATGGAAGCAGGGATAAAGCTTTGCCTAAAGGTCCTATATCAGGCAGAATCGACTTTTTGGAGCTTTTAACCATGTTGTTTTGCTATTTCCTGATCAAAAACACCCCCAGAGTGTTTTGCTGCTCCGCCCTCTCCTGGAAAACCACTGATTTTAATTTTATTTCTGTTATATCGTCAATGGTCGTCAGAAAGAAATAAGGGGGAAAAAATGTAGAGCTGGACGTGTCCGCACTGCCCCTGTGGAGTAAACAAACAAACCCCTGAGCGTCCGGACTGATGTTGTATTTGCACCGAAAGGAGCTCTTTCTAACCTACTCTGGACACCTGTCTCTTTTTTCTTACCTAACGATAATGTGGCGAAAATGCGTGTTTGGCTACGAGAGGTACAGGACATTATACAACCTTCCTGAAGAAGAGGCCACTCGCCGGAAGTTGGAATTTCTTTCCGGGATTCAGCGACTATCAGCCAAAATAGTGTTTTTCTGTGACCGTCTCTTCACTGATGGATGTTTGGTGAATCTTGGCCAAAACCAAAGTGGATTAAACTCTTAAAACCAGCGACGATGGAGAGGCCAGAGCGGTGAGTCAATCAAAACGCATGTTAGCTTGTGTGTTAGCCATTTATGAAGTTGTGTTGCACATGTCAACTCCTTATAACTGCATCCTGAAGTAACTTAAATAATATTATATTTCTACTACTGCAAAAGTTGCATTTTCTGCATCAACTCGGAGAGAGGGGGTGGAGTTAACTGAATCCAAGCGTCTTGTCTTCCGGGTTTGAAAAATACCTCTAGAAAATACTTGTACACATTGTGTTAGAGGTACAATATATCATATAAATGCCTATAGTTTATTTTGGAATGTCTAAAATAGCAGGATACAGATCCTTTAAAACGATTCGTATGGCTCATAGGCATTAAAAACCTACTCCCATAAGGAAGCAAACTAAACTCCAAATGCGAAGGGTCCTCAGTGTATTTTAGGATGCTTCGTGTCATCCTCCCTGTCTATTGCACAGAGAGTACAAACTGTTCTGTGTCTGCGTAGGTTAGTGGTTAAAACATGTGCAATAGGTTAATCCTCCAGCCGGGTGTTTCTGACCACCAGCCTGGCTCCACATCATGGAGATGGGTCCTCGAGCACCGGCCCATGCTGCTCACTGCTCCTACAGGTCATTGAGGACGGGTCAAATGCAGAGAACTCATTTCTCTACAGAGATTAACAAAGTACTACTTAGCTTATTCTTTAATGAACAGAGCAGAAGCTTCATGAATAAAATATAGTTATAAAGTCTTTCTTTACGTCTCCCTCCACAGCTCCGGTGATGCGATCTCAGCGGGGGGGGTAAACCGCTCTGGGACTCGCTCCGGTCTGGACTTGGACTCCAGCCGGGACTCTTCAGTCTCTGCGGTCCGTGTCTGTGGGGCCGAGTCGAGGTCCGTGGAGGAGTTTAGTTTTGGCGAGGTTTAAACTGTCTCAGCAGGACTCAGCGCTGCCCCTGGAGCAAAGTGGCCCCTGTGGAGGAGGGAAACTGCCTCCACACCTGCTATCGATGACAAATAAACAAATTCATCTGAAGACTGTCAGGGTTGACTTCATTAGTGCCGTTTTATTTCTAATTCTGCAGGAAAGTGACCATCTGAAATGACACGAGAGACTTCATTTGCATTCATTTGTAGAATTTATGTTGACTTTGTTTTTTGTAAGTTTTTTTTTGTAAGTCTTCTCCATAGAGTATATTGTAAAAGTTAAACAACAACTTTTAATGAATCTGGTTTGATTATGTGTGTTTGTTCTTCTGCCAATACACTCTGGGATTTGGATATGCATAATTGGAGAAAATAACTCTAACCCTAAAGAAAGAGCAGAGCGACATGATGAAATTACACAGGTTTGTTTTCACAGGCAAATCTTTGTCTCAATCTCAAGAGGTTAAAACTGTTTTTGTGTTTAAAATCATTTTAGTGCCTCGGCAAATCATGGTCCTCGTCTCTTAGAATGTAAGTCCAATGGTGTTTGTAGTTTTTGTACAGAAACCTGCAGGTGACTGTGGAAAACACGTTGCCAAACTAAAAGAGTGGGCACTTGGATGTACATAACTGTTCCGATATGGAATTCCTGCAGTTGGTCAGGTCTCGGTTCAGCAACACTAAAGTCCCAAAGAATGACCAGATTATTCCATCAATGGATTTCTTCTTCCCTGATGGTACAGGTATATTCCAAGATGAGAATCCCAGGATTCATCGGGCTCATGTTGTGAAGTGTGTTTCAGTTAGCATAAGATAGACACAGACGGCATCACGTCATAGAAGGGGGCGTGTCCTCGGCAAGGGGGAATAGAATAGAATCTTTTGGGAAACAAAATTTTTCACTCCTTTTAGCCATTTTCTGGTGGAATATAAACTTATTTATCACTCACAAATAAAGTCAAGTCTAAATTGGGTCCATATGGATGTTTCTTCATAACAGATTGTTCAGTAGAAGCAAAAAAACGGCAGTCGTAGCTAGTGCTAGCGTTAGTATTAGCACGATGCTAATATGAAGCATCGTGTTAGCATTCTCCGTTATTTATGTATTTATGGGCTGTTGAACCACTTTGCTCCTCCCCATGTCTTTGTATCTTTATTTAGTATAAAATGTATTCATACTTCAGCATTTGTTAAGTAGTTTTTGAATAATTAAATAAAGATTTTTTTCAAAATTGTTTTACCCCTTAACTGCTTTGAAACATGACCATATATGGGCGATTCCAGAGATGCCGTCAGTATATGGACTGACCGCCAGAGAGTCCAGATCTTAACCCCATTGAGAGTCTTTGGGATGTGCTGGAGAAGGCTTTGCACCGTGGTCACTCTCTCCCATCATTAATACAAGATCTTGGTGAAAAGATATTGCAACACTGGCTCTTTTGACATTGCAGAAGATTATTGAAAATGTGTGCTATGATATTCAGAGCTAAAGGAGCAAAGAAATATTAGAACATGTGACCTTTTTTTGTGCCGACTTTTTTTGGTCAGGCAAGCAAGGTCTAATAAAAGGGGAATATTACAGAAGTAAATATTAAAAACAACTACGTAATAGCAGTAAGTCCTGGCTAAACCTATAAAGCACCGTATTAACCTCAAGCCATTTTCCATTCATAAAACACACATGAGTAAAACCAAAGCTCGGCACGTTCTCTCTCTTGCAAAAGGACTTGTATGGCGTCAACCGAGCGGTCTCAGGTCTCCCCGGCCTGAGCACCGAGGGGGCGGAGGGGGTGGGGGGGCATTAGCCTTTTCCGAGGGGTGGGGGGCGGTTACCATAGCACCCCCCACTCTGCAGCTGTCATGTTTAGAGCCCGCATCACAGACACGGAGAGAGCAAAGGGACCACTTAACCCCGGTGCCACCCCAACCGCGGAAGTCAAAAGGCTGTTCACTGAGAAATGGGCCCCCGGATGAGATTTTAAATGCAAAAATCTGTTATCCTCCCGGGACGACACGGGGATGCACCGGGATTAACCTCCGAGGAGCGCGATGCGAAATGGATCCTCTTTGAAATAATTAACCATCAATGTTTTCAAACGTCAGGGTGAAAACAGAGGGGGGGATAGTGGGCAACCCTGCCTGCAAGATACATTTTCAGCATGTTGTGTAATGTTTTGCAGTAATATTTAACTGCTTTTTTGTGACACAAAATGCACTGTTTAGTTTGTTTTTATTTACTTATTATTGAGATTTTGTAATTGCTTGAGAATAGCAATTTAATCCAAATAATACCTCATTAAAAATTCTCTGTGACATGTCATTTAATTAAATCTTTGTGGATTTTTCATTAATTGCTGCCTATTTTATGTATTTATTCCCTTATCTATAGTTTGTGTCTGTCAAGTCGCTTTATTTCAATTTACGTGATTATTTAATTGGAAGTTGTGTTCATGATTGTCACACTATGTTGCTTTTATATAAGAGAGTTAATCTTTTTTTTTTTACTGGGAACAGATAATTTAAAGCCTTAATAAATTTTTAAGAAGAGAACATTGATTATAGCAAAACTGTTAACAGGGTTTTTTTTTTTTTTAAATATCTAAATCCCAGCCTGATTTATTGAGCTTGAACCCCCAAACAACAAGGCAAAAATAAAAATCTTCTTCTTTTTTTCAGATTTTGTATCTTAGCTTATTCAAAAACTAAAGATATCCAAAATCCCCTCTGATTTATAATAATTATTACTATTTTTGTGATTAATATTTCAATTAAAATAAATCCATGTATTTTAATTTGGGTCTGTCCATTATTTAGATTTCATTGCTAAAAATATATGCAGCTTTGGCCATTATGCATACAATGTCTTATTTTAATATGAAAGCATAAAATGGCATAATAAAGTACTTTTTTTCTTTTTTCTTTTTAGACAACAACCGATGGGAGCCTGAAGGTCCAGGGTTCGATTCCCTTTTGGACGGGCCTTTCTGTTTGCATGTTCTCCCCGTGTCTGCATAGACACGGGGAGACACAGGCCTATTAAATATGGTAGGTCTTGTTTTCCACATGCAACTGTATTAAAAATGTATTAGCATGTCAAATTAAGCAAGAAGTAAAGCTTAAAGATGGCCGCGGTGAAGTCTATTTCGAAGAAGAACCAACATAAACTAAGTAATTATACAAAATAAGTGCTATTTCCTCCGTTTTGAAAACCCTCCCCCCTCTATCTCTCATTGAACAAGAAATACAGCTTATAATGTACCTTCACCGTGTTACAGTGGGGTCTATTCATTGCGCTGGTGCTGAGTTTATCGGTCCAATTACAGCAGTTCATAGCCGTGATGTTCCCCTGGGCCCATGTGACACCGTGTTCATGTATGTTCAGATAAAACCCGCTGTAGAGCTGACAGGAGCGGTGCAGAAGGTGATCCAGGCCACAGAGAGGACAGGGAATAAAGTGGGTGTTTTTTTTATGCTGTGGAGAAGCATTCAGCCCCCGCTTTTAATGTCTATGATATTACGATGAAGTGAAATGGATGGAAAGTTCTGTTAGTTTTTATCCTTTTACAAAAGCAGCACACATTATCCAGAAAACCAGCTTTAAAGGGACTATATGGAATTTAAAAATGTTAAAATTAAGTATTTTCCTCCCCCTACATGTTCCAGCCATGTCCTAATGTGTAGAATGAGCCCAGACCTGTTCACCACAACTGCCTCTAAAATCCTGCACTGTCACTCAAAAAGGTGTAACTTCTGGCCCAAATTGCCGTCATACACAAGCTTAATATAGAAGGTGCAGTTACACATAGGCCTGAGGTGGCAGTAGTGAGTATAAAATGGCCAACTTTAAGGCTCATATGAAGTCAAGGTGAGGACTAAAGATATTTTATCAATCCAGCGTATCGTCCATGCGAGCCCGGCGTTTTGGGGGTCTGTAAACGAACATTTTCCAAACTAGGTCCCAGAGGAAAGATCTGAAAACGCTGTTTACGTGGCGCCGCTGTTACGACTTCTCCGCAACTTTTACTAAAATGATGACATCACAGCTCCAGAGTCTGTGATCCATAATCTACTATCTACTATGTGCGACCTATGATGTTTTGACTCCGCTCCTCTTTGCTCCACTGCCGTCCACAAGCCACAGGTGACAAGCAGAAAAACACAAGTCAGTCTGTGTTTTTGGACTGACAGGAAAAGTCACTGACAGGTTTTTCTGCTTTAGTCCCATTACATCTGAAGAATAAGCTCTCCTCCTTGTCTCTTCTGTAGATCCTAAATCCTTCAATCAGTTTCATCTTGTTCTATTATCTGTGTTAGCGTCACAGCACCTCACACAGGCCTGGAAGATGAATTGCGCCGTTTTCACAAACCTGATTCAACCCATGTGGACGCACACATTTACTAAGCTGGTTTCGTGCATACAAAAGAAAGTTTCTGGAAATATAAGCGTTTTGTCTTCGTGTGGATGTAGTCTAAGTTTCTTGGCTCCCACATATTATAGGATGGTAAACAATCCAAGACACTCAGGAGTGTGTCACTGCTTACATGGCAGTGTTGTTTTTGGTGGCCCTCTTAGTCTTAAGTCACATTTTTGTCATTTCTAACTGTGATAGTTTTTGTCTAGTTTTACTCAAAAGGATTTGGTCAAGTTTTTTTACTCATTAATTGTCCGTGAGAGTAAATACTACGCTGACAGAAAAGACAAAGGGACAGAGGGATATTGTACATCCAATTACACAATGGAGATATTTTTTTTCACAAAACCTTGGCTGTAAATACTGTTTAAGTGGAGCTAGCCAGCAGTTAGCTTTGCCCGTTAGCCTGTTAGCTTCTTCTTCTGGATTAGTGTGTATTGGGGTCTCTGACCTGGTGCAGGGAAAGTTGCAATTGTGGTTTTCTGGCTAGAGACACATCCATGAAAGACCCCCCAATCATCCCTTTAACACTTTAACACACAACCCCCAGAGGGATTACGGAAAGGATTTGTTATGGTAAAACATAGTTCTTCTTTAAGTATTAATATTTCAACAATTTCAATCAATAAGTATTGGTAATACTCATCCTCGTTTTTTCCACACTTTTTTTTAAAAAGCTTTAAGACTTGGGTGAAGCCGAGCTGGAGACAAAGCTCTCGGTTCAGGTGGGGGCTCAGAGGTTAATAGAGCAAAAACGTGAAACAAAAGCTAAAAACTCTAAATCTGTTTGTCCAGTTGGCTCACGTTTACGCCGACTTCTGCCGTGTCGTCGTAAATCACTTCCTGCCCGTATTTAAACCCGTTGCGTGGGCTTTTCTCCTCTCGGCGCCGGGGTCACGCGGAAAAAGGGAAATTAGCCGCCGTGAGTGACAGCGGCGGAGGTCTGCCACTCCCAGAGGGACCCACACCTCCACGCAAACTCCCCTTTAATAGACTTACACCTCATTTAGACCCTAAAGCCTGTTGAAGTGTCCCGGGGGAGACGGGGGAGAGAGAGGGGGCGGGGCGTAAATGAGATGGATGTCCCACGCGCAGAAGGGGACCGCGGACAGGCTGCCTCTGCTGCTGTTCATACGGGACAAAGAAGGGTTTACATTCAAAAACAGCAGGGGTCTGTGTCTGGGACGTCCTGTACAATATCTGTTAGGGGTGTTTAAAGCGTCTCAAGAGAAATACTGCCAGTGCTTTGAAAGGGTCCAGACTTTTTTTTTTTTTTTTTAATATGGTCGATTTTACTAAAGGTGGGCAATACATCGTCTACAGGATAATATCGAAATTGCTGTTTGGAAGATATGCACATTTTATTGGGTTTATCTCCAATATCAAGAAATGGGGGGGGGGGAGTAAAAAAAATATATATATATAGAGGAATAGGTGGAAAAAAATAGTAAAAGACAAATTGGGAAAAACATAGGTGGGTAAAAAAATAAAAATAATTGATTGAAATTTGGGAAAATGGGGAAAGTGTGGGAAAAAAAGGAAGAAGGAAAAATTGGGGGAATAAAATAGAGAAATAGGTGGGAAAAAAATAGTAAAAGAAAAATGGGGAAAAAACATGGGTGAATAAAAAAAAGTAAATAAAAATTGGGTGAAATTCAGAAAATGGGGGATAAGGTGAAAAAGGTGTAAAAAAATAATAAAAAAAAATGGGAAAAACATGAGTGGGTATAAAAGAAAAAATTGAATAAAATTGGGTGAAATCTGGGAAAATTGGGAAAAAGGTGAATAAAGAAAAAATTGGAAAAACATGGGTAAATACAATTAGGTGAAATTCTGGAAAATAGGAAAAAGTGGAAATTTATAAACTCTTTTCGCTGCTGCAGCATTAATACTTGATACTGTGTTCTATAATTTGAAATAATCTCACGGCAAGGATAACCCAGTGGTTCCGAAATGCAGGGGCTGGTGGGGAGTTTGCCTGGAGCTCCCTCCTTTGGCGGCAGAGGGAATTACATTCACTTTCATCTAGCAACAGCAAGCAGCATTTATCAAGACAGGTGCTAAATACGGAGCTATTTGTGGGAGTGTTGCACCTGATTTACGATTTGAAATTGGGACGATAATGCTTTTTCAAGTATTTACTCAAATTTACTCAAACACAAATGTGGATCAGCAGCAAAGTCATTTACTCTTTTTTTTTCTCATGCATCATTTCCTCATTTAAAGGGACTAGATACAAGTTGGTCATTTTATGCTCACTACTGCCACCTCAGGTCTTATGTGTATCTGCAGCTTCTATATTAAGCTTGTGCATGACGGCACTTCGGACCCGAATTGACACGAAAAAGTGACAAAAATGTGATGAAAAAGCCACATAAGGCCAACAAAAGAGAGACAAAAACACAACAAAAAAGTGATGACAACACGGCGAGGAAAAGGATCAGTGTAGGTCAGTTTTGTAGATCTTAGCTTTCAAATGAGGCGTTGCACTGCCTCATTCACTTGTAAGATGTCAAAGTAAAGCCGTGTCGCGATACACTGAAAAACAGCAAACAGTCCCGGTCATACATGTGCATGTTTAAGGTCCATGTGGTTCAAACAGAAGCTCCCAGACATAAGGAAATTCCTCCTGGTTGGTGGACAGGTTTGATCAGGGGGCGGGGGGGGGGGTCGTCTGAGCTGCATTAACCCCACTGCAGTGCATTATTTTCCCAACAGGAGCAGCAGGAGGAGGAGGAGGAGGAGGAGGAGGGGAGACGTCCTGTAATAGATTATTGACCAGAGCACAGGGCCGGGCCACGCTGAGGTCCCAGGACGATACTGACCACTTCATTATGGATAAAAACAACATGTGAGAAGAACTGAGCGTGTTGTATGGAGACACGCTTCTCTGCAGTGCGTTCGGAAATGGAGCTGCGGGGAAAGAAACAAAGTTGGATTCGAGGCTGCATCGAGATCTGGGAACGAGCACAGGATGAGCATCTTGTAAACAACTACTGCTACACAATATTTCTCAAAATCATCTTGAGGGCCAGAGGTTCTGTGCTGGAGGGTCGGATTTAGCCCCTGAGCCTGACGTTGCCTGGTCCAGGATCATCAGAGGTCGTATGTAACAATGTATATTTACTGAGCTGAGGATCTGTAATTTACATTTATGTTACTTTATATCTACTTTTACTCCACTACATTTGAAAGATAATTACTTCCTACTCCACTACATTTCTACAAAGGCACCAAAGTCAAAAGTCAATTTGGCCATTTGTGTTTTGTTGATTTTTTAAGCATATTAACCATCGATTGTAAAAAAGAATAGACTCCTCCTCCTCACTCCTCCCCGTTTGCCACAATGACTATGTTCGAGGGGGAAATCATGGCGGATTTACAGACTCCCCCTTCCCAGCTCTGACGAAGCATGTTCCTAATAAGGGCATAAGGGCAGGATCTTCACTGTACCAAGGGGCCCCAAGCAGCAAGAATGTCAGTAGGGGGCCCTCTGGTGGCTGCTCGATGTACTGCGCACTGGGAGAGAGGATGTCATTTGGTCACGAGCGGGTCACCTGACAACTCCCATAATGCAGTTGTCTGCATAAGTTTCCCTCAGAACAGAAGGCTGAGGTTCTTTAGGTCATGATGAGTTACAATGAACTGGTTTCACTGTTATGTAATATAATCTGGTGGAGCCATGAGTAAAAAAGTCTGTCCTCTGCTCATTATAAGTTAACATTAGGGAACCATGACTTACTAAAGCAGCAGGATGGGCATGAACAGCGCCACAGAGCAGTGGTGGAGAGATGATGTAACTGCATCACCAAAATCATTAGGAAGACTGTGAATATCAAGTGTTTACTGCAGACTTGTGAATAACGGGTTGGTCCATGGGGGCCACGACTGTTGGGGGCCCCAGGCAGCTCAATCACAGTCCGGCCCTCATTAGTATATGAGATTTCTAAAATGTTTCAACCAACGTGATTTCCTTAATTGTATCTAACCCAGTTTTATCACAGGAGGAATATCTCGCTGTAGAAAGTTTAGGAAAATTAGAAACCAGGTTTAAAGTTTTTTTTAATGTGTCTAAAGTGCAATGCTTTCTGATGGGACACTAGCGGCTATATGGAGGCACTACAGCAATGGCGGCCTCTAGCGTGGTGGTCTCGAAGCAGAGCAGCCCGCGGCCATTGATAATAATGCACATTCGTTGAACAATAGGTGGCGCTGTGCAGGTGTTCTGTCAATGCCACTGACTCACAAGGAAGAAGGTTTGTCCCTGTCGTGTTGCCGTACAAGTGAGGAGTTCGGGCTCAGTTTTCATGTTTTAGAAGCTGCAGAGTTACATTTCCTAACACGTATTTAAACCGATCTGTGTTTTCTGTATCTGTTTTTTCAACATTCACTTTTATACATGCGCTTCCAATGACATCACGCATAGTTCCGGCGGCCATTTTGAATACCGAAGTAGCATTATGCAGGCTAAACTAACTCACTGAAGAGGAAACAGAAAACCTTTCTCTGTGATTTTTACAGTTTGACATGTCAAGAGTCTCAGTCTGAGTCAGTGTTTAAGCTGCACAAGACGTTAGCATGCTAGTGGTTAGCAACTGCCAACAGTTTATTCAATCAACTGCCAATGGCTTCAACACAAAAACACATGTGTGGCTCATATATAGGAACACTGAGGAAATACTACAGGAACAGTTCAGCTCTGACCTCTGTCACAAGTTGTAGCAAAGGTTTGGAGTGTGGTTCAGGGCTTTCTCCTGGAGAGGTCAGAGCTGAGCTGTTGAAGCTAAATGCAAACCGGTAGCATGCTAACATCTTAAACACTGGCTCACTGGTTTCTTCACATAAACGTGCGTCTCTGGCGCCCTGTTTTGACTGTTATCTTCTTGAGCAATGATTATGAGTACATAGAAATGCCACTGTCAATCAGTTGTGTTTCATTTTCTTACTAGAGTAGAGATATTGTTACATGTGGTAGTGCTACAAAATGCTACTTCGATATTCAAAATGGCCGCCATAACAACAAAGGTCACATGACTGAAAGGCATGTATAGAAGAATTATTTGACCAGTAAGTAATGAAGTCAATGAGTATTATTAAACCGGGACACAGGGACATAAACCCTTTCTGGTACCTTGGGACAGACTTCTAAAGAAACATGCACAGCAGGGGGCGCAATCAGTTGACCAGAAACATCGCCGCAACTTTCAGGGATTCAGAGGAAAGCTGTGTCGTTACTCCTAAAACGCGCAACTTTATCTACGAAAACAAAGCCATTTCCACGAGTCTCGTAGCCAGAGACTCGCCGCCGCCGCCTCCGCCCGACAGACGACGCCGGTCTCCAGACACTCTGTCGACTTCCTCCGCGCCGTTCCCCTCGGCTCAGTCTGCTGTTTTTTAATTGATAATTCTTCTCCCAGCTCTAATTTACCGCCCGCTGTGCTCCCCGTGTGTGCCCAACCATTTCCGCCGAATCTCAAATGAGCTCAAAGCGACAAAACTCCTTCTTGTAGGAAAAAAAAGGAGGAAAAAAAAGAAAAGACGACTATTTATGGAGACTTTTGTTTGTTTTCCAGCTGTTCGGCGCTTTAGGGGAGGTTACCGCGGTATGGGGAGAATGACTTTGGGCAGAAAGTGGCTTGGTTTTTCAGTTCCGGTTTTTGAAAATGTGGAGTGATTCATTTCGGTTTCGGAGGCTGTGAAGCGGAGTGTGGAATATCTAGGCTGAAGTGTCTCGTGGTGACGGATAGGGGGCGCTGTGGAAGGATAGAGAGGTCAGAGGAAGTGCTGATGCATGAAGAAAGTTGGTGGGAAAAAGTTTTTTTAAATAGCCGACCATTCAGCGTGGATGTTTTGTCCTTCAGCGACATTCGTGTAGCGAAAAAGCTTTATAAGCTTTATATTAGTTTTGAAGCCTTTTATCGACAGTGGGTTTGCTGCAGGTTGTTTACAGCGCCGCCCCTCCTTTTTAAGTTGTAAAATGTGCTTACATCCCTGTGAGGAACTGGGATGTTAATTAGTAATGTGTTACCAAAGTTAGGAATGAGTTTGGGCCACAATCAACAATTTAGAATGAACACACTAGAGCAGGGGTGTCAAACATACGGCCTGTGGGCCTGACCCGGCCCGCGAGATGATTTAATCTGGCCCCTGTCCTGTAGAGCATAAATTCCAAAGTATGTAAAAAAAAAATGTAAGTCTCTAGCCCATTCCTGTGCAGAATTATGATTTTTTTTAAGAATAACCAGAATACTCATTCTGGCCACTTGGGGGCATTACATTTAAAAAAGGAAAGTTCCACACGTGTCCAGCAGAGGGCACTGACATAAAAAGAGATCAGGATATGAATTACTCATTACATAGCCACGTGGTAAATGGACAGTCTGCCCCAGGGCGGCTGTGGCTTCAATATTAGCTTACCATCA